>NC_053393.1:247306942-247453230 GCF_905171765.1 Bufo bufo | reverse complement strand
AAAAAAAAAAAAAAAAAGTGCAAAAAAAGTTTTTTTTTGTCACCTTACATAATAAAAAGTTTAATAGCAAGCGATCAAAAAGTCATATAGCCCCCAAAATAGTGCCAATAAAACCGTCCGCTCCTCCCGCAAAAAATGAGCCCCCACATGAGATAATTGGATAAAAAAAATAAAAATAAAATGACCCTTAGACTTTAGGGATTTGTATCAAAAAAGATAATATAGTCAAAAACCTAAATAATTGTAAAAAAAGTAGACTTATTAGGTATTGCCGCGTCCGTAAGAATCTCCTCTATAAAAATATCCCATGACCTAACCCTCCAGATTAACACGGTTAAAAAAAAAAAAAAAACGGTGCCAAAACCGCTATTTTTGGCACTTTTCCATTTCAATCCGTTTTTTCCGGTAACAAAACAAGGGTTAACAACCAAACAAAACTTAATATTTATTACCCTGATACTGCAGTTTACAGAAACACCACATTTGTGGTCGTAAACTGCTGTATCAGTAAAAGGGAGGCCGCAAAAGGAAAGGACCGACATGGTTTCTGGAAGGCCGATTTTGATGGCCTTTTTTATTGACACCATGTCCCTTTTGAAGCCCCCCTGATGCACTCTAGAGTAAAAACTCCCCAAAACTGACCCCATCTAAGAAACTACACCCCTCAAGGTATTCAAAACTGATTATACAAACTTTATTAACCCTTTAGGTGTTCCTCAACAGTTAATGGCAAATGGAGATGAAATTTCAGAATTAAAATTTTTGGTAACCTTGCCTCACAAAAATGTAATATAGAGCAACCAAAAATCATATTTACCCTAAAAATAGTCCCCAAAAAAATGCCACCTTATCCCGTAGTTTCCAAAATGGGGTCACTTTTAGGGAGTTTCTACTCCAGGGGTGCATCAGAGGGGTTGAAACAGGACACAGTGTAAATAAACCGGTCCATAAAAATCAGCCCTCCAAAAACCAAACGGCGCACCTTTCACTCTACGCCCCGCTGTGTGGCCGTACATTAGTTTACGGCCACATATTGGGTGTTTCTGTAAACGGCAGAGTCAGGGCAATAAAGATACAGTCTTGTTTGGCTGTTAACCCTTGCTTTGTTAGTGGAAAAAATGGGTTAAAATGGAAAATAAGGCAAAAAAATGAAATTTTCAAATTTCATCCCCATTTGCCAATAACTCTTGTGCAATACCTAAAGGGTTAACGACGTATGTAAAATCAGTTTTGAATACCTTGAGGGGTGTAGTTTCTTAGATGGGGTCACTTTTAGGGAGTTTCTACTCTAGGGGTGCATCAGGGGGGCTTCAAATGGGACATGGTGTAAATAAACCAGTCCATAAAAATCAGCCCTCCAAAAACCAAACGGCGCACCTTTCACTCTACGCCCCGCTGTGTGGCCGTACAGTAGTTTACGGCCACATATTTGGTGTTTCTGTAAACGGCAGAGTCAGGGCAATAAAGATACAGTCTTGTTTGGCTGTTAACCCTTGCTTTGTTAGTGGAAAAAATGGGTTAAAATGGAAAATAAGGCAAAAAAATGAAATTTTCAAATTTCATCCCCATTTGCCAATAACTCTTGTGCAATACCTAAAGGGTTAACGACGTATGTAAAATCAGTTTTGAATACCTTGAGGGGTGTAGTTTCTTAGATGGGGTCACTTTTAGGGAGTTTCTACTCTAGGGGTGCATCAGGGGGGCTTCAAATGGGACATGGTGTAAATAAACCAGTCCATAAAAATCAGCCCTCCAAAAACCAAACGGCGCACCTTTCACTCTACGCCCCGCTGTGTGGCCGTACAGTAGTTTACGGCCACATATTTGGTGTTTCTGTAAACGGCAGAGTCAGGGCAATAAAGATACAGTCTTGTTTGGCTGTTAACCCTTGCTTTGTTAGTGGAAAAAATGGGTTAAAATGGAAAATAAGGCAAAAAAATGAAATTTTCAAATTTCATCCCCATTTGCCAATAACTCTTGTGCAACACCTAAAGGGTTAACGACATATGTAAAATCAGTTTTGAATACCTTGAGGGGTGTAGTTTCTTAGATGGGGTCACTTTTAGGGAGTTTCTACTCTAGGGGTGCATCAGGGGGGCTTCAAATGGGACATGGTGTAAATAAACCAGTCCATAAAAATCAGCCCTCCAAAAACCAAACGGCGCACCTTTCACTCTACGCCCCGCTGTGTGGCCGTACAGTAGTTTACGGCCACATATTTGGTGTTTCTGTAAACGGCAGAGTCAGGGCAATAAAGATACAGTCTTGTTTGGCTGTTAACCCTTGCTTTGTTAGTGGAAAAAATGGGTTAAAATGGAAAATTAGACAAAAAAATGAAATTCTCAAATTTCATCCCCATTTGCCAATAACTCTTGTGCAACACCTAAAGGGTTAACGACGTATGTAAAATCAGTTTTGAATACCTTGAGGGGTGTAGTTTCTTAGATGGGGTCACTTTTAGGGAGTTTCTACTCTAGGGGTGCATCAGGGGGCTTCAAATGGGACATGGTGTAAATAAACCAGTCCATAAAAATCAGCCCTCCAAAAACCAAACGGCGCACCTTTCCCTCTACGCCCCGCTGTGTGGCCGTACAGTAGTTTACGGCCACATATTGGGTGTTTCTGTAAACGGCAGAGTCAGGGCAATAAAGATACAGTCTTGTTTGGCTGTTAACCCTTGCTTTGTTAGTGGAAAAAATGGGTTAAAATGGAAAATTAGACAAAAAAATGAAATTCTCAAATTTCATCCCCATTTGCCAATAACTCTTGTGCAACACCTAAAGGGTTAACGACGTATGTAAAATCAGTTTTGAATACCTTGAGGGGTGTAGTTTCTTAGATGGGGTCACTTTTAGGGAGTTTCTACTCTAGGGGTGCATCAGGGGGCTTCAAATGGGACATGGTGTAAATAAACCAGTCCATAAAAATCAGCCCTCCAAAAACCAAACGGCGCACCTTTCCCTCTACGCCCCGCTGTGTGGCCGTACAGTAGTTTACGGCCACATATTGGGTGTTTCTGTAAACGGCAGAGTCAGGGCAATAAAGATACAGTCTTGTTTGGCTGTTAACCCTTGCTTTGTTAGTGGAAAAAATGGGTTAAAATGGAAAATTAGACAAAAAAATGAAATTCTCAAATTTCATCCCCATTTGCCAATAACTCTTGTGCAACACCTAAAGGGTTAACGACGTATGTAAAATCAGTTTTGAATACCTTGAGGGGTGTAGTTTCTTAGATGGGGTGATTTTTGGGTGGTTTCTATTATGTAAGCCTCGCAAAGTGACTTCAGACCTGAACTGGTCCCTAAAAATTTAGTTTTTGTAAATTTCTGAAAAATTTCAAGATTTGCTTCTAAACTTCTAAGCCTTATAACATCCCCAAAAAATAAAATATCATTCCCAAAACAATTCTAACATGAAGTAGACATATGGGGAATGTAAAGTCATCAGAATTTTTGGGGGTATTACTATGTATTACAGAAGTAGAGAAACTGAAACTTTGAAATTTGCTAAATTTTTCCAAATTTTTGTTAAATTAGGTATTTTTTGGTGCAAAAAAAAATAATTTTTTGACTTCATTTTACCACTGTCATGAAGTACAATATGTGATGAAAAAACAATCTCAGAACGGCCTGGATAAGTCAAAGTGTTTTAAAGTTATCAGCACTTAAAGGGACTCTGGTCAGATTTGCAAAAAATGGCCTGGTCCTAAGGTGTAAAAAGGCTGTGTCCTTAAGGGGTTAAAGGGAGGGAACCACAGGTCCTCCACCACAAAAGCAGAGGAAGGGGTCTCCACCAGAACTGATCCACATGTGAAGCAGTGATTAACAGTGGATCGCCGGCTCCTATAAATTGTAGTATTCTGCAAAGTACATAATTGCTTAAAAGCATTCCTCCTTTTGGGTCCTGACGCTTCCCACTTGCCAGCATCAATATATGTGTGGGCGGAGCTAGCACTACCCCAGAACAGGGTCACTGCAAAAAGGTTGATTGCTCTAATGTTGAGTTGATAAAGGGGTTGTCTCACCTGAAACAATGGTGGCAGATCGCCAGGATATCCCCCTAGCTCCTAAAGAGAAGGAGAGCACACCGCGCCTCCACGGCCACCATGTATTCATTTCTATAGGAGCACTGAAAATAGCCAAGTGGAGTGTTCGCCTATTTTCAGAAGTCCCATAGGAATGAATAGAGAGTGCACTGTTCAAGTGCGGCCACCGCTCCAGTCACTTCTATGGAATTGCTGGAAATAGCCGAGCTAGTGCTTGGTTATTTTTGGCACTTACACAGAAATGGAGGGCAGCCGCACATGTGCAGTGTGCTCTTGTTCTCTTTAAAAGCTTTTGTAAAGAGTGAACTATTTGAACCAACTGGCCTGGTCACTGGTCCCCATTCGCCGTCCATTGCACCTGCAGCCACATTCCTGCCTTGCACCCTGCCAATACACTTTCAGACTCACCAGTTAGCTCATCCTCCCAGTCTTCTTCCCATGCCTGCGAATCATCATTCCAGACTACCCCACCTGATCAGACCTTTGACCATAGGACCCAAGCTGACTCCTGCCTCCAGGACTCTCCTTCAAGTAGTCAGGCCATCTCTTCTGGGCTAGTTACAACCCTGCCAGTGATGATCTGGTGAGAGACTGTGGGTAGAAGGGGGCTGAGAGGACATTATAGTTTGTAACTCAACTTTCCTGGGGGCATTATAGGTTCTCAGCTTTCCTAGTTCATGGGGGGAATTATAGGTTATCACTCAGCTTTCCCAGCTTTTTCTCAGTTCTTGGGGGGCATTATAGATTGTCATTACCTCATAGCTAGTGTATGTGCTCCACTCCACAGTGTATCACATTACTGATATAGAGGGTGAAATTCTTGCAATCTATTTTTATATGCGTTCCTGTGTATATACTATATAAACTGGATTAGGTACATGGATTAGGGGATATGCATTGAAACATATTATGTGGTCCATAGGAATAGCATGCATATACTTAAAGGCGTTGTCCAGCTTAGGAGCTGAAAAAAAAGGCACCCACCTCTCCACAGTACCACCAAAGATGTTGACAGGTGAGTATATTTTTTTAAATTTATGCACACATTACTGGTGAGTCAGAAAGCCCCTTTGATATCTGGTATATGAAACAGATGTAGCAAATCTGAATTTATCACCACAGATGGCACATCATAAATCACAATGCATCGTCTGTGATGAAGGGCACTCTTTTTCGTAGTTGGAATATATTAGATACAGAATGTCCATAAATGGTACATACAGTTGCAAGAAAAAGTATGTGAGCCCTTTGGAATGATATGGATTTCTGCACAAATTGGTCATAAAATGTGATCTGATCTTCATCTAAGTCACAACAATAGGCAATCACAGTCTGCTTAAACTAATAACACACAAAGAATTAAATGTTACCATGTTTTTATTGAACACACCATGTAAACATTCACAGTGCAGGTGGAAAAAGTATGTGAACCCTTGGATTTAATAACTGGTTGAACCTCCCTTGGCAGCAATAACTTCAACCAAACGTTTCCTGTAGTGGCATATGCTAACATCCCTGTTAGCGAATCTACGATACGTAAAACACTAAACAAGAATGGATTTCATGGGAGGATACCACAGAGGAAGCCACTGCTGTCCAAAAAAAACATTGCTGCACGTTTACAGTTTGCACAAGAGCACCTGGATATTCCACAGCAGTACTGGCAAAATATTCTGTGGACAGATGAAACCAAAGTTGAGTTGTTTGGAAGAAACACACAACACTATGTGTGGAGAAAAAGTGGCACAGCACACCAACATCAAAACCTCATCCCAACTGTGAAGTATGGTGGTGGGGGCATCATGGTTTGGGGCTGCTTTGCTGCGTCAGGGCCTGAACGGATTGCTATTATCGAAGGAAAAAGGAATTCCAAGTTTATCAAGACATTTTGCAGGAGAACTTAAGGCCACCTGTCTACCAGCTGAAGCTCAACAGAAGATGGGTGTTGCAACAGGACAACGACCCAAAGCATAGAAGTCAATCAACAACAGAATGGCTTAAACAGAAGAAAATACACCTTCTGGAGTGGCCCAGAGTCCTGACCTCAACCCGATTAAGATGCTGTGGCATGACCTCAAGAAAGCGATTCACACCAGACACCCCAAGAATATTGCTGAACTGAAACAGTTCTGTAAAGAGGAATGGTCAAGAATTACTCCTGACTGTTGTGCACGTCTGATCTGCAACAACAGGAAACGTTTGGTTGAAGTTATTGCTGCCAAAGGAGGTTCAACCAGTTATTAAATCCAAGGGTTCACATACTTTTTCCACCTGCACTGTGAATGCTTACATGGTGTGTTCAATAAAAACATGGAAACATTTAATTCTTTGTGTGTTATTAGTTTAAGCAGACTGTGATTGTCTATTATTGTGACTATTTGTGCAGAAATCCATATCATCCAAAGGTTTCAAATACTTTTACTTGCAACTGTATATATGAAGCAGATATAGCAAAGCTGAGTTTGTTACCACAGGTAATGCAACTGCTACATATACAGTATGTGTGCCTTTTATAGACATTTTGTTTGGTACTCGAGGTAGATTAGATACAAGTTATCTACAGTTAATTAATAAATAAATAAAATGATGGGGGCCAACACCAAATTTCTTGCCCAGGTGCCTCCTCCAACCTTAATTCAGTCCGGGCCATGTCTACCATTGTGTAACAACCCCTATTCTTTTAACAGTCTGTAAATGTATAGAGAGTGAGAAGACCAATTGCTGGAGTTTTGGGAGAGGAATATTGTCCCATGCTTTTCTGATGTAGGATTCTAGCTGCTCAGCTGAAAGGTATGGACTGTAGGCAGGCCAAGTTAGCAGCCAGACTCTTCTTCTGCAAAGCCGTGCCTGTTCAGTACCCCAGAACATAGTACTTGCAATTTGTTTTTGGTTTCATGTTATTTACTCTGTTCATGCTTTGTATTATGCTTTGTTTGTATTCCCAAAAGATGTCTGCATGTTTTGTTAATTATGCCCTGACTCAGCAGAGGAAATTAGCTTTCCTCTCTGAGGGAGGAGCTTTCTAGTCAGAATTACATCAGCCACTTCAAGTTTAGCTATGCCTGCTATTAAAGGCAGATGCTAGTTCAGTTTAACTCCAGGGGAAACATGATTCCTGTTAAGAGAACAACCCCTGAGGGAAAGCTGGAGAAGACTTACATAGAGAAAATTTTTTGAAAGTTTGCAAGTGTTTACAAGGAGGTCAGGGACTACTTCTCTTATTTTCATCATTGTTGCAGTTTAACTATATACAGTTATTGGGAAGAGACTGCCCTGTGACTTGCCTTGGAAATGTTCCTTGATATTGTTGGATGTACTACAACTCCCATTCTGTACTTTAGTAAAAAGAGACTTGTTTATTTTCTTCATTGAGCCTGGTTACTTATTCAAGCACCATTTGCTGGCCACAGCACATGCACCTCCTGCCTTGTACCAATAGAACACTCATAACACCAAGGGCCTGCCAACTACCATCAGGCAGAAGCCTATCACTGCCCTGGCCATAGGGAGCATCAGTAGGATTGCTACTGTGAATAATTATTACAGCCAGAGCCACTACTACTCCCATCCTCTGCTCCTCTCCTGTGGGGTTCACAGCATTTGGATGTTGTTCTAAAACCTGTATATACTGTACTGCTCATCATTGATAGTGCCTTTCCAGATGTGTACACTGCCCACTCCATAGGCACTAATACAAACCCATACAATCAGAGCTGCAGGCTTCAGAGCCTCAGTTGTTTCCAAAAAGAATTTCAAATTTGGTTTCATCTGACCACAGAACAGATTTCCATTTTGTACCAGTCCATTTTAACCACCTCCGGACCGCCGAACGCAGCGACGCGTCCTGGAGGTGGTTGATTCATTCCGCCTGGACGCGCCGGCGCGTCCTCTCGCGAGACGCGAGATTTCCTGTAAACGCGCGCACACAGGCGCGCGCGTTCACAGGAACGGAAGGTAAGCGAGTGGATCTCCAGCCTGCCAGCGGCGATCGTTCGCTGGCAGGCTGGAGATGTGATTTTTTTAACCCCTAACAGGTATATTAGACGCTGTTTTGATAACAGCGTCTAATATACCTGCTACCTGGTCCTCTGGTGGTCCCTTTTGTTTGGATCGACCACCAGAGGACACAGATAGCTCAGCAATATGTAGCACCAAGCACCACACTACACTACACCCCCCCCCTGTCACTTATTAACCCCTTATTAGCCCCTGATCACCCCATATAGACTCCCTGATCACCCCCCTGTCATTGATTACCCCCCTGTCATTGATCACCCCCCTGTAAAGCTCCATTCAGACGTCCGCATGATTTTTACGGATCCACTGATAGATGGATCGGATCCGCAAAACGCATACGGACGTCTGAATGGAGCCTTACAGGGGCGTGATCAATGACTGTGGTGATCACCCCATATAGACTCCCTGATCACCCCCCTGTCATTGATTACCCCCCTGTCATTGATCACCCCCCTGTAAAGCTCCATTCAGACGTCTGCATGATTTTTACAGATCCACTGATAGATGGATCGGATCCACAAAACGCATACGGACATCTGAATGGAGCCTTACAGGGGCGTGATCAATGACTGTGGTGATCACCCCATATAGACTCCCTGATCACCCCCCTGTCATTGATTACCCCCTGTCATTGATCACCCCCCTGTAAAGCTCCATTCAGACGTCCGCATGATTTTTACGGATCCACTGATAGATGGATCAGATCCGCAAAACGCATACGGACGTCTGAATGGAGCCTTACAGGGGCGTGATCAATGACTGTGGTGATCACCCCATATAGACTCCCTGATCACCCCCCTGTCATTGATTACCCCCCTGTCATTGATCACCCCCCTGTAAAGCTCCATTCAGACGTCTGCATGATTTTTACGGATCCACTGATAGATGGATCGGATCCACAAAACGCATACGGACATCTGAATGGAGCCTTACAGGGGCGTGATCAATGACTGTGGTGATCACCCCATATAGACTCCCTGATCACCCCCCTGTCATTGATTACCCCCCTGTCATTGATCACCCCCCTGTAAAGCTCCATTCAGACGTCCGCATGATTTTTACGGATCCACTGATAGATGGATCAGATCCGCAAAACGCATACGGACGTCTGAATGGAGCCTTACAGGGGCGTGATCAATGACTGTGGTGATCACCCCATATAGACTCCCTGATCACCCCCCTGTCATTGATTACCCCCCTGTCATTGATTTTTTTTTTTCCTACAAAGTCTCATATTCCACTAACTTGTGTCAAAAAATAAAATCTCACATGAACTCACCATACCCCTCACGGAATCCAAATGCGTAAAATTTTTTAGACATTTATATTCCAGACTTCTTCTCACGCTTTAGGGCCCCTAGAATGCCAAGGCAGTATAAATACCCCACATGTGACCCCATTTTGGAAAGAAAACACCCCCAGGTATTCCGTGAGGGGCATATTGAGTCCATGAAAGATTGAAATTTTTGTCCCAAGTTAGCGGAAAGGGAGACTTTGTGAGAAAAAAATAAATAAAATCAATTTCCGCTAACTTGTGCCAAAAAAAAAAAAATTCTATGAACTCGCCATGCCCCTCATTGAATACCTTGGGGTGTCTTCTTTCCAAAATGGGGTCACATGTGGGGTATTTATACTGCCCTGGCATTCTAGGGGCCTTAAAGGGTTTCTGTCACCCCGCAAAACTCCTTTTATTTTTTTGGGATAGTTAGATTCCTCATAGTGCGATATAGGAGAATATAATGCTCTTACTTACTTTCATGCGGCCGATTCTTTATAAAACGAACTTTTATAATATGTAAATGAGGGCTCTACCAGCAAGTAGGGCGTCTACTTGCTGGTAGCTGCTGCAGAAATCCGCCCCCTCGCCGTGTTGATTGACAGGGCCAGCCGTGATCTCCTCCTCCGGCCGGCCCTGTCAGTAATTCAAAAATCGCGCGCCTCGCGTCATTCGACGCAGGCGCTCTGAGATGAGGAGGCTCGTCTCCTCAGCACTCCCTCAGTGCGCCTGCGCCCATGACGTCTTCTCTTTCGGTGATGCAGGCGCACTGAGGGAGTGCTGAGGATACGAGCCTCCTCATCTCAGAGCGCCTGCGCCGAATGACGCGAGGCGCGCGATTTTTGAATTACTGACAGGGCCGGCCGGAGGAGGAGATCACGGCTGGCCCTGTCAATCAACACGGCGAGGGGGCGGATTTCTGCAGCAGCTACCAGCAAGTAGACGCCCTACTTGCTGGTAGAGCCCTCATTTACATATTATAAAAGTTCGTTTTATAAAGAATCGGCCGCATGAAAGTAAGTAAGAGCATTATATTCTCCTATATCGCACTATGAGGAATCTAACTATCCAAAAAAAAAAAAAAGAGTTTTGCGGGGTGACAGAAACCCTTTAAAGCGTGAGAAGAAGTCTGGGATCCAAATGTCTAAAAATGCCCTCATAAAAGGAATGTGGGCCCCTTTGCGCATCTAGGCTGCAAAAAAGTGTCACACATGTGGTATCGCCGTACTCAGGAGAAGTTGGGCAATGTGTTTTGGGGTGTCATTTTACATACACCCATGCTGGGTGAGATAAATATCTTGGTCAAATGCCAACTTTGTATAGAAAATGGGAAAAGTTGTCTTTTGCCGAGATATTTCTCTCACCCAGCATGAGTATATGTAAAATGACACCCCAAAACACATTTCCCAACTTCTCCTGAGTACGGCGATACCACATGTGTGACACTTTTTTGCAGCCTAGGTGGGCAAAGGGGCCCACATTCCAAAGAGCACCTTTCGGATTTCACAGGTCATTTACCTACTTACCACACATTAGGGCCCCTGGAAAATTCCAGGGCAGTATAACTACCCCACAAGTGACCCCATTTTGGAAAGAAGACACCCAAGGTATTCCGTGAGGGGCATGGCGAGTTCCTAGAATTTTATATTTTTTGTCACAAGTTAGCGGAAAATGATGATATTTTTTATTTTTATTTTTTTTCCTTACAAAGTCTCATATTCCACTAACTTGTGACAAAAAATAAAAACTTCCATGAACTCACTATGCCCATCACAAAATACCTTGGGGTGTCTTCTTTCCAAAATGGGGTCACTTGTGGGGTAGTTATACTGCCCTGGCATTCTAGGGGCCCAAATGTGTGGTAAGAAGTTTGAAATCAAAATGTGTAAAAAATGACCGGTGAAATCCGAAAGGTGCTCTTTGGAATATGGGCCCCTTTGCCCACCTAGGCTGCAAAAAAGTGTCACACATGTGGTATCTCCGTACTCAGGAGAAGTTGGGGAATGTGTTTTGGGCATGTCATTTTACATATACCCATGCTGGGTGAGAGAAATATCTTGGCAAAAGACAACTTTTCCCATTTTTTTATACAAAGTTGGCATTTGACCAAGATATTTATCTCACCCAGCATGGGTATATGTAAAATGACACCCCAAAACACATTGCCCAACTTCTCCTGAGTACGGCGATACCACATGTGTGACACTTTTTTGCAGCCTAGGTGGGCAAAGGGGCCCACATTCCAAAGAGCACCTTTCGGATTTCACAGGTCATTTACCTACTTACCACACATTAGGGCCCCTGGAAAATGCCAGGGCAGTATAACTACTCCACAAGTGACCCCATTTTGGAAAGAAGACACCCCAAGGTATTCCGTGAGGGGCATGGCGAGTTCCTAGAATTTTATATTTTTGTCTCAAGTTAGCGGAAAATGATGATATTTTATTTTATTTTTTTTCCTTACAAAGTCTCATATTCCACTAACTTGTGACAAAAAATAAAAACTTCCATGAACTCACTATGCCCATCACGAAATACCTTGGGGTGTCTTCTTTCCAAAATGGGGTCACTTGTGGGGTAGTTATACTGCCCTGGCATTCTAGGGGCCTAAATGTGTGGTAAGAAGTTTGAAATCAAAATGTGTAAAAAATGACCGGTGAAATCCGAAAGGTGCTCTTTGGAATATGGGCCCCTTTGCCCACCTAGGCTGCAAAAAAGTGTCACACGTGGTATCTCCGTACTCAGGAGAAGTTGGGGAATGTGTTTTGGGGTGTCATTTTACATATACCCATGCTGGGTGAGAGAAATATCTTGGCAAAAGACAACTTTTCCCATTTTTTTATACAAAGTTGGCATTTGACCAAGATATTTATCTCACCCAGCATGGGTATATGTAAAATGACACTCCAAAACACATTCCCCAACTTCTCCTGAGTACGGCGATACCACATGTGTGGCACTTTTTTGCAGCCTAGGTGGGCAAAGGGGCCCACATTCCAAAGAGCACCTTTCGGATTTCACCGGTCATTTTTTACACATTTTGATTTCAAACTACTTACCACACATTTGGGCCCCTAGAATGCCAGGGCAGTATAACTACCCCACAAGTGACCCCATTTTGGAAAGAAGACACCCCAAGGTATTCGCTGATGGGCATAGTGAGTTCATAGAAGTTTTTATTTTTTGTCACAAGTTAGTGGAATATGAGACTTTGTAAGAAAAAAAATAATAAAATAAAAATCATCATTTTCCACTAACTTGTGACAAAAAATAAAAAGTTCTATGAACTCACTATGCCCATCAGCAAATACCTTAGGGTGTCTACTTTCCGAAATGGGGTCATTTGTGGGGGGTTTGTACTGTCTGGGCATTGTAGAACCTCAGGAAACATGACAGGTGCTCAGAAAGTCAGAGTTGCTTCAAAAAGCGGAAATTCACATTTTTGTACCATAGTTTGTAAACACTATAACTTTTACCCAAACCATTTTTTTTTTTACCCAAACATTTTTTTTTTTAATCAAAGACATGTAGAACAATAAATTTAGAGAAAAATTTATATATGGATGTCGTTTTTTTTTGCAAAATTTTACAACTGAAAGTTTTTGCAAAAAAATCGTAAAATTTCGATTAATAACAAAAAAAGTTTAAATGTCAACAGCAATGAAATACCACCAAATGAAAGCTCTATTAGTGAGAAGAAAAGGAGGTAAAATTCATTTGGGTGGTAAGTTGCATGACCAAGCAATAAACGGTGAAAGTAGGGTAGGTCAGAAGTGTAAAAAGTGGCCTGGTCTTTAAGGGTGTTTAAGCTATAGGGGCTGAGGTGGTTAAATGGGTTTTGGGCCAGAGAATATGGCATAGTTTCTGGATAGTGTTGACATATGGCTTAGGCCTCTTTCACACGACAGTATGGCTTTTTCAGTGTTTTGCGGTCCGTTTTAAACGGATCCGTTGTTCCGTTTTTTGTTTCCGTTGTGTTTCCGTTTCCGTTCCTTTTTTCCGTTCCGTTTTTCCATATGGCAAATACAGTATACAGTAATTTCATAGAAAAAATTGGGCTGGGCATAACATTTTCAATAGATGGTTCCGCAAAAAACGGAACGGATACGGAAGACATACGGATGCATTTCCGTATGCATTCCGTTTTTTTTGGGGACCCATAGACTTTAATAGAGACACGGAACGTGATTTGCGGCCAAATATAGGACATGTTCTATCTTTCAACGGAACGGAAAAACGGAAATACGGAAACAGAATGCATACGGAATACATTCCATTTTTTTTGCGGAACCATTGAAATGAATGGTTCCGTATATGGACCGTATACGGACCGCAAAAAACGGCCCGCAAAACGGAAAAAAAAAACGGTCGTGTGAAAGAGGCCTTATTCTTTGCATCATACAGCTGTAGCTTGCATTTGTGGAGTGCTTGGTGAACTGTGTTCAGACAGTGATTTCTGGGATTTTCCCATTATAAGCCCTTATGCCTCATTAGCCCCCATTATGCCTCTTATTAGCCCCCATTATGCCTCTCATCACCCCCATGCCAGCCCCATGCCTCTCAGCCCCAATATCAGCCCTTATGCCTCATTAGCCCCATTATAAGCCCTTATGCCTCATTAGCCCCCATTATGCCTCTTATTAGCCCCCATTATGCCTCTCATCACCCCCATATCAGCCGCCATGCCTCTCATTAGCCCCAATATCAGCCCTTATGCCTCATTAGCCCCCATTATAAGCCCTTATGCCTCATTAGCCCCCAATATGCCTTTTATTAGCCCCTATTATGCCTCTCATCACCCTCATATCAGCCCCATGCCTTTCATTAGCCCCCATATCAGCCCTTATGCCTCATTAGCCCACATTATAAGCCCTTATGCCTCATTAGCCCCCATTATGCCTCTTATTAGCCCCCATTATGCCTCTCATCACTTCCATATCAGCCCCCATGCCTCTCATTAGCCCCCATATCAGCCATTATGCCTCATTAGCCCACATTATAAGCCCTTATGCCTCATTAGCCTCCATTATGCCTCTTATTAGCCCCCATTATGCCTCTCATCACCCCCATATCAGCCCCATGCCTTTCATTAGCCCCCATATCAGCCCTTATGCCTCATTAGCCCACATTATAAGCCCTTATGCCTCATTAGCCTCCATTATGCCTCTTATTAGCCCCCATTATGCCTCTCATCACCCCCATATCAGCCTCAATGCCTCTCATTAGCCCCCATATCAGCCCTGATGCCTCATTAGCCCCCATTATAAGCCATTATGCCTCATTAGCCCACATTATGCCTCTTATTAGCCCCCATATGCCTAATTAGCCCCATATGCCTCATTAGCCCCCATATGCCTAATTAGCTCCCATATGCCTCATTAGCACCCATTATGTCTCTATTTAGCCCCATTATGCCTCTCATTAGCCCCTATTATGCCTCTTATTATTGCCCATATGCCTCATTAGCTCCCAGATGCCTCATTATCTCCCATATGCCTCATTAGCCCCCATTATGCCTCTAATAGTCTAATTAGCCCCCATTGTGTCTCTAATTAGCCCCCATGATGCCTCTTATTAGCCCCCATTATGCATCTTATTAGCCCCATATGCCTCATTAGCCCCCATTTGCCTCATTAGCCCCATTATGCCTCTAATAGTCTAATTAACCCCCATTATGTCTCTAATTAGCCCCATTATGTCTAATTAGTCCCCATTATGCCTCTCATTAGCCCCTATTATGCCCCCCAGCAGCCTCATTTTTTATAAAATAAAAAACCACTTACCTTTCCTGCTCCTGGACGCCGCCTGCAATTTTCTTTCTCCTCAGTCGACTGTGCTCTGAACTGGCACGCACAGCGTGAAGTCACAGAGCGCCCTCACCACGCTGTGCGCATCCCTGCACAGCCGACAGCCGAGGACCAGGAAGTGGTAAGTACAGAGCGTTTACCGCTTCCTGGTCCTTCGGTACTAATGAGCGCTTCCATAATTGAAGCGCTCATTAGTATTCACCAGCCATTGGGGCTCTAGAGGCAGAGCAGCTGCTTTGGGGAATCAGCAGGGGGGCACCCGGGGGGGCAAAGAATAGCATAGGGGGGCAATTGCCCCCCCCCCCCCCCTTGCCCCCCTGTAGCAACACTACTAAATGTAGTGTGAGAGTGAGAGAAGCAGACATTGCTGGGCTGGACCGCTACATATGCAGAAGCCCTGATGCTGCAGGACATGTGACTGTGGCTGCCTTTCTCTTCTTACAGCAATTACCTGCTCTATGGGTTTGGCAAAAAGGAGGGAGACTATAGAGCACCAACCAGCCATGTGCACAGCAGCTGAAGCGAAGGGGAATGGGTTTCCTCACAGGCTGCACTATCTGTGGAGCAGTACATGATGGTCAGCAGGCAGGGGAAGGATCTGCATGAAGAGCTCCTCCTGGCCTGCAATTCAAAAGGAGGAGGAGTTCACTTCTGCACTAAGGTGCAGCTTTATAATACCCTCCTTCCTCCTCTCTATCTCTATAAAACTTCCAGAGCCCCTATACTCTCACAGTCATGCAGCTTGCCGGTATCCCATCCTCAACTACTATCCTACACATCACTTCCTCACTTCCTTCTTTGTCTAGTTTCCCAGTGATCCTTCCTTCTCCTATCATCATACAGCTTTTTAAATCTACACCCCTTCCTTTAATGTATGACTGTACAGCTGCACTTATTAGTAACCTATCATCTTATCGCCCAAACTACACGTCTTTCTCTAAATAGATGCGTTGTGGTACATGAAGTTCTATATAACAGTTAAAAAAATTGTGAGGTATTTCTTTTTATATTTCCAGTGATCACTTTCTGTATATTTATGAACATTCATCAAAAACAGAGGGTTTTTTTCTTGCGTCCATAGCAACTGACAAAAAAACTCCAAAACACTTGTGGGGTTTCGCTCTGGTAGACAGGATTAGCGGACGCAGTATAGAGGCAACAACAATTTCTTTGGATCAAACAGTTCAGTGTTTTATTCACACTTTAGGCAAGTGACAAAACAAGCAGTCATAATCAAAACAAAAAGTCCCCTTGCGGTGTTGGTGGTAATTCACACCATGCGGCAATTCTGCCTCAAAAAATCCTTGCTGATAGCAGCACCAACCTGTTTTCACGCCAAATAGACAGCAAGCCTTCATCCAGACACCCAGATCCCAAGAACAGAGCCACCGCTTCTGAGCCCAGCTGCCTATTTAAGGACAGCCAGGTGCTGCCAAAACCCGGACCTGCACTTGAAATCCGGTCCGGTTTTTGACCTCACCTGGCTGTAAATCAGCCCAGCAGCACATTCTGGGAGGAAAATACCTGTTTTCCCAGACAAAACCATTCACTATGTCACACACTGTACTTTTTTTAAAATTCTTTTTAGCAGGTGAAGGACAGAGATGTTGCTTAAATGGGTTGCACCAAAGGGGATAAGGGGATAACTGATCAGTGGGGGTTGGACCACTTGGACCCCTACAGATCCCAAGAATGAGGGCCCGTTCACCCATCCTCATGGAGCAGCAGGCTGCACATGCATCTTTCCAATTGGAAAAGTTGCTGCTTAAGTTTTTATAATAGCAATTTGCATATACTCCAGAATGTTATGAAGAGTGATCAGATGAATTGCATAGTCCTTCTTTGCCATGAAAATTAACTTAATCCCAAAAAAAACTTTCCACTGCATTTTATTGCTGTCATTAAAGGACCTGCTGAGATCATTTCAGAAATCGTCTTGTTAACTCAGGTGAGAATGTTGACAAGCACAAGGCTGGAGACATGACATGTTAAAAGGTGGGTGATGCTTGAAATCATTGTTCTTCCCTTGTTAACCATGGTGACCTGCAAAGAAACGCATGCAGCCTTCATTGCGTTGCATAAAAATGGCTTCAAAGGCAAGGATATTGTGGCTACTAAGATTGCACCTCAATCAACAATTTATAGGATCATCAAGAACTTCAAGGAAAGAGGTTAAATTCTTGTTAAGAAGGCTTCAGGGCGTCCAAGAAAGTCCAGCAAGCTCCAGGATCGTCTCCTAAAAAGGATTCAGCTGCGGGATCGGAGTGCCACCAGTGCAGAGCTTGCTCAGGAATGGCAGCAGGCAGGTGTGAGCGCATCTGCACGCACAGTGAGGCGAAGACTTTTGGAAGATGGCCTGGTGTCAAGAAGGGCAGCAAAGAAGCCACTTCTCTCCAAAAAAAACATCAGGGACAGATTGATCTTCTGCAGAAAGTATGGTGAATGGACTGCTGAGGACTGGGGCAAAGTCATATTCTCCGATTAAGCCTCTTTCCGATTGTTTGGAGCATTCTGGAAAAAGGCTTGTCGGGAGAAGAAAAGGTGAGCGCTACCATCAGTCCTGTGTCATGCCAACAGTAAAGCATCCTGAGACAATTGATGTGTGAGGTTGCTTCTCATCCAAGGGAGGGCTCACTTACAATTTTGCCCAAAAACACAGTCATGAATAAAGAATGGTACCAAAACACCCTCCAACAGCAACTTCTTCCAACAATCCAACAACAGTTTGGTGAAGAACAATTTTCCAGCACGATGGAGCACAGTGCCATAAGGAAAAAGTGATAACTAAGTGGCTCGGGGACCAAAACGTTGACATTTTGGGTCCATGGCCTGGAAACTCCCCAGATCTTAATCCCATTGAGAACTTGTGGTCAATCCTCAAGAGGCGGGTGGACAAACAAAAACCCACTAATTCTGACAAACTCCAAGAAGTGATTATGAAAGAATGGGTTGCCATCAGTCAGGAATTGGCCCAGAAGTTGATTGAGAGCATGCCCAGAGGAATTGCAGAGGTCCTGAAAAAGAAGGGCCAACACTGCAAATACTGACTCTTTGCATAAAAGTCATGTAATTGTCGATAAAAGCCTTTGAAATGTATGAAGTGCGTGTAATTATATTTCACTACATCACAGAAACAACTGAAACAAATAACTAAAAGCAGTTTAGCAGCAAACTTTGTGAAAACTAATATTTGTGTCATTCTCAAAATTCTTTTGGCCACGACTGTACTATGCCGGGCTTTGGCAGAGTGCACTCCAGCATAAGCAGCCATGTGCTATGCAGAGCTCTTTCCTGTGCCCAAGAGCAGAATATAAAATCAGTGATACAGTCCTAACCTCAGTATCTGAGGAAAGGGATTTAGGGATCATTATTTCAGAAGACTTAAAGGTAGGCAGACAATGTCACAGAGCAGCAGGAAATGCTAGCAGAATGCTTGGGTGTATAGCAAGAGGAATTACCAGTAGAAAGAGGGAGGTGCTCATGCCGCTCTACAGAGCACTAGTGAGACCTCATTTGGAGTATTGTGCTCAGTACTGGAGACCATATCTCCAGAAGGATATTGATACTTTGGAGAGAGTTCAGAGAAGAGCTACTAAACTGGTACATGGATTGCAGGATAAAACTTACCAGGAAAGATTAAAGGACCTTAACATGTATAGCTTGGAAGAAAGACGAGACAGAGGGGATATGATAGAAACTTTTAAATACATAAAGGGAATCAACAAGGTAAAAGAGGAAAGAATATTTAACCCCTTAGTGACCACTAATATGCCTTTTTACTGATGTAAACAAAGGGGGTTTTAGCTAAACAGCTGGCTTTAATCAATCATTACATGTACCCAAAATGGTGCATTAAAAAGTATAACTTGTCCTGCAAAAAATAAGACCTCATACAAGTATATTGATGAGAAAACAAAAAAAAGTTAGAGCTCTTTGAATGGGATTTTAAAAATATTTGCATGGTCACTAAGGGGTTAAAAGAAGAAAAACTGCTACGAGAGGACATAGTTTTAAATTAGAGGGGCAAAGGTTTAAAAGTAATATCAGGAAGTATTACTTTACTGAGAGAGTAGTGAATGCATGGAATAGCCTTCCTGCAGAAGTGGCAGCTGCAAATACAGTAGAGGAGTTTAAGCATGCATGGGATAGGCATAAGGCCATCCTTCATATAAGATAAAGCCAGGGGCTATCCATAGTATTTAGTATATTGGGCAGACTAGATGGGCCAAATGGTTCTTATCTGCCGACACATTCTATGTTTCTATGTTTCTATGTTTCTCACTCTGCTAAAATCTCTGCAAAGGACATCAGTGCGGGAGACTTTGTATCGCTAGCACATCACTGCTCCTGCCTGTGCCTGCTCCACTCAAGCTTGGCATAGCACATCTATCTATCCCAGACATTAGAAGAGGGGAGTAGGCACAGACAGGAACAGTGATGTGTGTGCCTGGCTGTACATCGCTCACTGCAGCCCTACAGTGGAATCAGTACACCGCTGGCATGTGAGCGTTGTACAAGTGTATGGATTCCAAAGCACTATAGACACATGAAATTCAGGTGTTTACATACCTGGTGGAAGTGACTTAAGGACCAGTACCGTACATGTACGGCAGGCTGATCGGGCGGGTGCAGGAGCTACGCCTGCCCGATCAGCAGCAGGGGTCCAGCAGTCACTGATAGCCGGACCCTTTGCACTGCTACGGTCAGCACTGACCGCAGCACGAGCAGTATCCTGCTGGGTGTGGGGTGGCCATCGTGGTCCCCACGCTGCTGTGACGGGGACACGATTGCAGGAAAGGCAGCCCGATGCCTTCCTTAGGCATCGTGGCTGCCTTCCGTGACAGCCTGTGAGATCCAGCCCCCTGGATCTCACAGGGAGGAAGCTGTAAGACCTCTTTCACACGAGCGTGACGGATTGGCTCTGGATGCGTTCAGGGTGCGTTCAGTGAAACTCGCACCATTTTGCAAGCAAGTTCAGTCAGTTTTGTCTGCGATTACGTTTAGTTGTTCAGTTTTTTTCTACATGGGTGCAATGCGTTTTGATGCGTTTTTCACGTGCGTTATAAAAAACGGAAGGTTTACAAACATCTCTTAGCAACCATCAGTGAAAAAGGCATTGCATCCGCACTTGCGTGCGGATGCAATGCATTTTTCAATGAAGCCCCATTCACTTCTATGGGGCCAGAGCTGCGTGAAAAACGCAGAATATAGAACATGCTGCGTTTTTCACGCAACGCAGAACTTATGCGTAAAAAAAAGCTCATGTACAAAGACTCATTAAAATGAATGGGTCAGGATTCAATGCGGGTGCTATGCGTTAACGTCACGCATTGCACCCGCGCGGAAAACTTGCTCGTGTGAAAGGGGCCTAAGTGTATTACAGTGTGTAATAATATTACAACCAATGCATTACAGTACAGAAGTATTGTAATGCATTGTAAAGGGGATCAGACCCCCAAAAGTTGAAGTCCCAGAGTGGGACAAAAAAAAATAAAGTGAAAAAACAAGTTTAAAAAAATTAAGTTTTACAAAAAAAATTAAAGGTTTTAAGCAATAAAAAAAAATGTCCTTTTCCCAAAATAAAGTTAAAAAAAATTGTAAAAAATAGGGAAAAAAGATAAGTAGACATATTAGGTATCGTCGTGTCTGTATCAACCGGCTCTATAAAAATATCACATGTTTAACCCCTCAGATGAACACCGTCAAAAAAATAAAATTAAAACTGTGCTAAAAAAACATTTTTTTTGTCACCTTACATCACTAAAAGTGCAACACTAAGCGATCAAAAAGCCATATGCCCCCCAAAATAGTACCAATCTAACCGTCACCTCATCCCGTGAAAAAACATTTGCCTAAAAAATAAAAAAAACTATGGGTTTCAGACTATGGAGACACTAAAATATGATTTTCTTTCTGTTTAAATAATTATATTATTGTGTAAAACTTAAATAAAAATAAAAAAAAGTATACATTGTCGGGTATTTATTTCATATAAGATATGAAATCATAAAAATTATGATTTCATATTTTTATGAGATATGAAAAATTAAAAATTAAAAATTTAATTGGCGGACATATAAACGCCAGTTCTTTTATTGACGAGATCTAAAGTTAATTTGTGCAGATAATGAAACAGGGTGCAATTAATTATATAAAATATAATTTATTACAAATAAATACATGCAGTAAAAATGGCATACAAATGAATACAAGGATAATATCAAAATTGACCACAAGATGATGCTCCACCGTTTACGCCGGGCTCACTTAATTTAGTACACCAAATACAATAGAATACTACTCTTTTCTTTTATCAAATTATTACCGATTAGTATATTGGTTATCAAAATATTATAATGTAACAACAACAATAAAACAATAGAAATGAATCTGTGGAAAATCCCTTATGCTCAATCAAAGAATATGGCAGTAAGAGACACCTTATAAATACGCCCGTTGGCCTAACTACGGATAATAAAATCCGATCAGAGATCCCACTCTGATATCAATATTACAGGAATTCTAATGATGTGCACGTTCATTAAAATTTCCCACAAAATTATTGTTTTAACACTATTGACCCACTAATAATGGGGTCTCAACTATATGCCAATTGGAGCGATTTATAATTACTGCAAATGAAATAGATCATACATTACCCCTGGCTTTGGGATAAAGAGCTTTTAGAATGGACCCAGCTTTCCAAGATTTAGATATGTCCCGTCCTGTGGTACGTTCCTGATGTGTGAAGTGATGCTGATGAATGAAATCCTTGTGAAGTGTTTGTGAAGTCCTTGTGAAGTTTTTCTTTTGTGAAGTGTCCTGATCTCCCCAAAACTGGATCAGATATTCCAATCCTTATCTATGCCCATCCCCTCTTGGATTAGGGATTTCCAATTAGATAAGGTGAGTGTGACGTATGTTAAACATGGGGATGATGTCATTTAATTGACATTCCTTAGAAACTTCTGCCCATCTACCACTTGATGGCACTGTTGTATCATATAACAATTTTAAATATTTTAAGAATTAGCACATATATATATTGTTTTATTACCACTTAAATTCTGATCTCTTCCACCTTAAATCAATTAGGAGGGACTCTTTCTGACACTTTGCTCAGACTGACTGGCGGTATCAGAAGTTTCCCTAATCCCTGAATTTATGGGGCAGATAAGGGTATAATGGTTCTTCTGGTTTGTGTATCTTAACTGTCTCAGCTATTGAGTAATGATGTTTGAAATAACATCAGCTCCTCTAAAATAAACCCTATTTAAGAAATTTCAACTTAAACACTCTCCATATCCCCTAGAATATATCCTCTCAGTGAGATACAGACACATAAAGATACATTAATAATATTTGGTTATAATACATCAGTATATTGCATAGTATATATGAATCATTAACAAGTTCAAACGCTAAATGAATGCACACAGGAATATATATATCTATATGTGAATATATGAATAGATATCTCATGGTGTGTAGAGTGAATCTAAATCGCACCTCCTCCTTCCTATACCTATGACTACTGTATGTAATAAGCAGCATTTCTTATGATAAAACATGGCTATACAGCGGTTATATCAATCATTTGCTGTGCACTATTAAGAGGCATTAGTATACAGTTTGATCAAAGAGCATAGGCCCACTTACCGCGACAAGGCTGCCTCTTGTTAAGTGGGAACCTACCCTAGCCGTAGCGCAGTGCCGTGTGGCGACCACCGCGTCTCCACACTGCTCCAGCAGGCAATGGGATCCAGCAGCCAACCAGCTGCCCCGCTGTACAGCGGAGCCACCTAGGCCTCGGATCCCACAGCTCCACCAGCCCAGCACAGAAACAGCGACGGCCGCCATCCAGCGCCGCATGTGAACTGTTGCTAAAGGATCACCTGTTCACAGCTTCTCAGGAACTCCAACTGAGATGTGGTAGGAATTAAAACCCTGTGCAGACTACTGCTAATTTAAGTAAAGAGCACCTGTTCCACATCAGATGTGTTTTATGGACGTCTCTTATCAGATCATGGTTTAGCCATGAAACACCCATTGTTCCTCAGACAGACAAGTTTAGAGAAACCAGTGTAGATAAATCCATGTCTCTAAACAATAATACGAAGTATAATGCTCCCTATATATTTACTTTTAACACATTGAACTTGCCATGAACCCATCTTGGTTTTTTCCAGGTTCATGCTGATCACATGCTGTTAAAGGCAATGATCATCCATATTGAATATAGTATCATCAGATACATTGTACACTTATGAAAATGCACAACAACATATTAGGTATTTCCACGTCCATAATGACCTGCTCTATAAAAATATCACATGACCTAACCCCTCAGATGAACACTGTAAAAAAAAAAGTTTTAAATGGTGTCAAAAAAGTCACATTACATCACAAAAAGTGTAATAGCAAGCGATCAAATGTCATATGCACCCCAAAATAGTGCCAATCAAACCGTCATCTCATCCTGCAAAAATGATACCCTACCTAAGACAATCGCCTAAAAAACAAAAAAAATATATGGCTTTCAGAATATGGAGACACTAAAATTTTTTTTTTTTTTTTAAATGCTTTATTATGTGAAAACTGAAACAACCAAAAAAAGTTGTCATATTTGGTATTGTCGCATCTGTAACAACCTGCTCTATAAAAATATCACATGATTTAACTTGTCAGATGAACATTGTAAATAACAAAAAATAAAAAAGGTGCCAAAACAGCTATTTTTTGTTACCTTGCCACAAAAAAGTATATGTACCCGAAAATAGTGCCAACAAAACTGCCACCTTATCCATAGTTTCCAAAATGGGGTCTTCAAATGTGACATAGCAACTTAAAATTATCTCAGTGAAATCTGCCCTTCAAAAACCATATGGCGTTACTTTCCTTCTGGGCCCTGCCGTGTGCCCGTACAGCAGTTTACGACCACATATGCAGTGTTTCCGTAAACTACAGAAGGGTAATAAATATTGAGTTTTGTTCGGCTGTTTACCCTTGCTTTGTTACTGGAAAAAATGGATTGAAATGGAAAATCGCCCAAAAAAGTGAATACCTTGAGGGGTGTATTCTCCAAATTGGGGTCACTTTTTTGGAGTTTCTACTCATCAGGGGGTCTTCAAATGTGACATGGCAACTTAAAATTATCCCAGTGAAATCTGCCCTCCAAAAACCTCCAATCCCAGTGAAATCTGCCCTCCTTTCCTTCAGCGCCCTGCCGTGTGCCCATACAGCAGTTTACAAGCACATATGGGGTGTCTCTGTAAACTACAGAATCAGGGCAATAATTAATTCTAATGGAACACCTAAAGGGTTAGCAATTTTTTTTAAATCAGTTTTGAATACCTTGAGGGGTGTAGTTTCAAAATGGGGTGATTTTTGGGTGGTTTCTATTATGTAAGCCTCACAAAGTGACTTCAAAAACTCACTGGTCCTTAAAAAGTGGATTTTGGGAAATTTCAGAAAAATTTCAAGATTTGCTTTTAAGCTTTCTAACGTCCCGAAAAAATAAAATGGCATTCACAAAATGATCCAAACATAAAGTAGACATATGGGAAATGTAAAATAATAACTATTATATGAGGTATCGCTGTTTTAAAAGCAGAGAAATTGAAATTTGAAAATTTGCGAATGTTTCAATTTTTTTTGTAAATTTGGTATTTTAGTAAAATAAAAATGAAAAATATTGACTGAAATTTACCACAATCATGAAGTAGAATGCGTCATGAGAAAACAATCTCAGAATGGTTTGTATAAGTAAAAGCGTTCCCAAGTCATTACCATATACGGTTCAATCTTTATTTTATTAAAGCATATAAATGAGTAATGTACAAATATATCCAATATGTATACATAAACATGAAAATTACAAAGGTCGAAAACTGGTCATACAAATAAGTCTGAGGTAGTAGTACATTCTATGAATAGCAATACAGAACATTATTTTCAAGTAACAAGCCCGTGGGGGCTTCTGGAAATAAATCCAAGAGCACCCATGGTATATATTCTCCAAATTCCAGACCAGCAACCACATATGACACGGAGAGACATCACAAGACATGACAGACCAAGACAAGACATAAACAGAAGGAAGGGAGGGAGGAAGGAGGTGTATAGGATAGAATATTCTGTTTGGTGTAGTATTTAGGAGCTATTACCCGGGATGATACCTGTTGTCAACCAATCATGAAAAGATGTGGAGGTTCAAAACTGATTCCATGGATCCCAAATCCCCCAGAAGGCCGAAGCAGATCCAGAATCCACAGCGCCTAACTCTTCCATATGAACTAGTGAATCCAGAGCTATAGACCAGGTCACTCTCAAAAGACTCTCCGTAGACCTCCATTGACGGGGAATTATCTGTCTCATAGCTAAGATAAACAAGCAAAGTGCGCCCTTCTTAATCTGCGAAATCCTCCCTGAGAACATGGATAGAAGAGCTATCGCAGGTGAGGGTGTAATAGTGGCTTTGTATAAGAAATTATATAAGTCAAAGATCTCCCGCCACAGGGGGGCCACACCTGGACAGTCCCACCATATATGTGTCATGGATCCTCTTGCATTAAGACATCTCCAGCATGTATCAGGAACCTGAGAATAAAATTGGTGTAATCGCACTGGGGTCCTATACCATCTGCTAAGGATTTTATAGTTGAGTTCTTGTAGATTACAAGACACAGTTAATTTATGAGTGAACAGAAATGATCTAGACCATTGGTCTGCAGAGAAGGTAGATCCCAGTTCCGATTCCCAATCAGACATGAATTTGAGTTTAGTTCCTTGAGTGCCTGTGGAAGAATCCTCTTTCTCCCCAGAGTTCAACATGGCATATAGTAGAGATATAGCATGATCAGGAGCTGACCTCGCTGTGCACATTTTCTCAAATTCAGTTAAAGGGGGACATGACCGCAATCCAGGCATCAGGGATTTAATAAAGCTTCACAGCTGAAAGTAGAGGAGCCAGCGTCCAGGGCCCGCAGGAATAATGTGGGAGAGATCATCTAAAGGGAGTAAACCATTCTGCTTATAGACGTCTATCAATTTGATTGGATGTCTATTCTGGTCTCCCAGGGCTGGGAGCTGACTTAAACCTGTGGGAAGATCTGCATGGCCCGAGAGTGTCATGAGAGGACCAGGAGAATGTATAAGACTAAGTTTGGTCGCAAATTTAGCTCAGAGCCTAGCCAAGGTATATAGAAGCATCGGGGATTGCGAGTTAGGTAATAAATTCAAGGAAATAGGGGACAACCAAAAAAACTCCAGTGGCCAAGTGTGGTGTCATTTCGTGCTCAATTTCCACCCATAGTTTAGTTCAGCGGTTGTGACATAAATCAAGCACACTATTCATGATTGTCGCTCTATAATATGAGATAAAATTTGGTAGTCCCGTACCTCCCAAAGCTTTAGAACGGGATATCAGGCTATAACTAAGTCTAGCCCTGGGTGTTTTCCATACAAAAACCGATACCATTCTCCTGATCTTAGCAAAATAGGTTAAAGGAATTTTACATGGGATCGTCTGGAACAAATATAGGAGGCGCGGTAAAATGTCCATTTTCACCACATTAATCCTCCCAAACCAAGAGATCTGGAGTGGAGTCCATTTATGGAAACTGGATTCAATAGCTCTAAGCAAGGGTAAATAGTTAAGTTTAAAAACATGTGTCAAGTTTGCTGGGATGTATACTCCTAAATATTTAATATGTTGGGAGGTCCACTTAAAGGAGAAAGAGTCCTTTAAAGAATCTACTTCCCGTTGGGGCATGTTTATGTTTAAAATCTCTGATTTCTCCACATTGACTTTAAAGTTACTAAGGCGCCCAAAGAGATCAAATTCTCGAAGAATCGAGGGCAGGCCAATCCTGGGAGAGGTTAAGTATATAAGCAGGTCATCTGCGAACAGGGACAGTTTGTGCTCCGTATTACCAAGTTTGAGACCCGAGATGGAAGGATTTGCCCGAAGAGCATTAGCAAGGGATTCCATCACAAGAGTGTATAAAAAGGGCGACAAGGGGCACCCTTGACGTGTTCCATTCCGAATCTCAAAAGGGGCAGAGAGAAGTCCATTAACACGGACACAGGCTGAAGGGGAGGAGTAAAGAGTTAATATCCTATGGATTATTTTGTCTCCTAAGCCAATGTGGCGCAGGGTTTCCTCCAAGAACCTCCAGCTTACCCTATCAAACGCCTTCTCAGCAACTACAGTGAGAAGGCATAGCGGGATTTTGGTTTGCTGAGCCCTCGCTATCATCCCTAGCGTTTTAAGTGTATTATCTCGGGCTTCTCGTCCTGGTACAAATCCTAGTTGCTCTTTGTGGATACTACCTGGAATGTGTGGATGGATCCTCAAAGCTAAAAGCTTGGCATACATTTTGAGATCCACATTGAGCAAGGAAATAGGCCTATAATTAGAGCATGAAGCTGGGTCCCTGCCTGGCTTAGGAATGACTGTGATATGTGCCTGAAGAGCTTGCCGTGTAAATGGACAATCCGGTGAGATGGAATTAAAGGTTTTCACCAATAAGGGTGTAAGATCTTCTCGGAGGATTTTGTAGAACCGAGAGGTCAATCCATCAGGGCCTGGGGATTTCCCATTCTTCAGATTCTTGATCACTGATTCTAGTTCAGGGAGGGTAAAATCATCTTCCAACGTGGCTGCATCTTCGTCAGATATGGGGGTGGGGCCAAATTGGGTTAGGTATTCACGAGTTTCATCCCCAAAGGATTCCCGTGGGAGAGTAGATGCTGGGAGATTATATAAGGATGCATAAAAGGATTGAAACTCTGCTGTGATATCTACTGGGTTATGTACGGAACCTCCTGCACCTGTATTGATTGATGGAACGTGAGTCAGGGTAGTTCGGGGATGTAAGGCCCTAGCTAGCCAGCTACCACATTTATTACCATATTCAAAGAACCCGTGTCTAATTTTATCTCTAAAACATAAAGATTTTTGGTCGAGGATCTGTAGTATTTGATGCTGAACTAAAGAAATATCTGATTTTAAGGTGTCAGTAGGGGAATTTTTATTTAAATTTTCTTTTATGGCAAGATCAGATAGAAGAGCTTTCAATTTGTGGGAGCGTTCTTTTTTCAGTCTGGAGCCATGTGAAATAAACACCCCCCTAAGCACGCATTTGAGGGCCTCCCATTTAATAGGGGGGGCAGTCGAATCCGTTAGATGATCTTCAGTAAAGTCCGTGATAGTTTTCCGGATGTCTGCTAAGCAGGCTATATCTGAAAGCAAGTTGTCATTCAGTCTCCATGAGAAGGGCCGGGGACAAGAGGGTTGGGAAGAAATAATACCACACACCGGTGCATGATCAGACCACAGGCGAGTGTCAATAGAGCATTTAGGCCCAGAATCCAGCAGTTGTTGAGATATAAAGATATGGTCGAGTCTACCATAACTGTTGTGGATTGGAGAGTGGAAGCTATAATCCCTGACACCTGGATGCAAAATGCGCCATAAGTCCACCAGGCGGAGTGCCATGAGCTCAGATTTGAATCTGCGCAAAGAACTCGGGGAGATTGAGGACTTACCAGATGAGGAATCCAACAGCGGGTCCATCACTAGATTGAAGTCGCCTCCAAGTATGATCGGAGAACCATCTGCAAATTTGGATAATTTTTTCAAAAACTTGGATCCATAGGTTGTCTGTCCCTGGTTAGGAAAATAGACATTAGCTACAGTTATAACAGAGTGATCCACAGAGAGCTTAATGAAAACAAACCTGCCTTTCAAGTCTATCTCAGAAGATAAGACTGTATGGCTAAATGATTTGTGGAGTCCTATAGAAACTCCCCCCGACCTGCTGGTGGGATTAGGACCATGGAACCAATTCTGATAATAACGGTTAGCATATTTGGGAACGGAACCTGCTTTAAAGTGGGTTTCCTGAATCATAGCAATCATAACTCTCTTTTTATGGAGGCTGTATAAAATCTGACTACGCTTCTCGGGCTTATTAAAGCCCCTAACATTAAAAGTGCAAAACGATATGGGTGCCATTTTGAGGAATATTAGTGAGCGGAAAGCATAATCTTCCAGATCCTTTCAAAACCATCAGGAATGCAGTTGGGGTATAGGGAAGAACACATAAGGGAGGGAAGACAGAAAGGGGAACAATAAAACACAAGGTAGTGCATATATAGAACATGTGAATCTTATTTGGAAGAACCAACATCGTCGGTTCAAAAGGTGCTAGGTGACGACTGAGGTCGTTCGCAGCGGTTTGTGCCGCGGTCCCTAAGTGGGGTAGGGAGAAAGCAAGGACCGACCGTCTCCTTACTGGACAGGTGTGTATGAAGGTCTAAAGACCCATCCACAAGATAATAGGGTGCACATAACTTCTATAACAATATAGAACAATGAAGGCAACAAGAGGGTGTAGATCCCCTCAGGTAAGTGAGCAGGAATATCCCAACAGTCAATTGTCGGGGTTAGGATCACGTCTAGGAGCCCTCTTCTGCTTGGGTGAGGTCATCTGCCATCTTTCCCTCTGTGGAATGGGAATGGGTTGCCTCGGACTGGGCCAGTCCGGTTACTCCAAGGGCGGGATATCAAAGGCTGCACAGAGGTTGGCGAGGTCATCAAAGGATCTGAATACAGCTGACCTCCCTTCTTTAGAAGCAGATAGTTGAAATGGGTACCCCCATCTGTAAGGAATGTCCTTGGCTTTGAGTGCTGTCAAAAGCGGTTTCAGCGCTTTGCGTAGCTGTAAGGTGCGCCTAGCTAGATCCTGTAGAATGATGACTTCCTTGTCAGCATGCATGACTTTGCCTGCAGATCTGGCTGCTTTCAAGATGGCCTCCTTATCTTTAAAGAAATGTATACGGCATATGACATCTCTGGGGCGATTAGGATCGCTTAATTTAGGGCCAAGGGCTCTGTGGATACGATCTATTTCAAGGGATTGTCCTAGATCTCTGGACAGTAATGTATTGAAAAAAGAAATGGCCCATTTCTCAAGATCTTGCGGTAAAATATCTTCAGGGAGGCCTCTAATGCGTAGGTTATTCCTCCTATTTCTGTTTTCAATATCGTCCAGATGTGTGATGATTAGGGATGAGCGAACCCGAACTGTATAGTTCGGGTTCGTACCGAATTTTGGGGTGTCCGTGACACGGACCCGAACCCGAACATTTTCGTAAAAGTCCGGGTTCGGGTTCGGTGTTCGGCACTTTCTTGGCGCTTTTTGAAAGGCTGCAAAGCAGCCAATCAACAAGCGTCATACTACTTGGCCCAAGAGGCCATCACAGCCATGCCTACTATTGGCATGGCTGTGATTGGCCAGTGCACCATGTGACCCAGCCTCTATTTAAGCTGGAGTCACGTAGCACCGCACGTCACTCTGCTATGATCAGTATAGGGAGAGGTTGCAGCTGCGACGTTAGGGCGAGATTAGGCAGATTAACTCCTCCAAAAGACTTCATTCTGTGATCGATCTGCAGCTGTGGATCATTGAAGTGCTATTATTGACTTGCTCACTATTTTGAGGCTGCCCAGAGCGTTTTTAGATCACTTTTCTTCTGGGGTGATCGGCGGCCATTTTGTGACTTGTGGTGCGCCAGCACGAGCTATCACCAAGTGTATTTAACCATCGATAGTGTGGTTATTTTGTGCTATATCCTACATCAGCTGCAGGCTGAGCCTGTGTCACCGAAGTGCATTTAACCATCAACAGTCTGGTTATTTTTTGGCCATATACTACATCAGCTGCAGGCTGAGCCTGTTTCACCCAAGTGCATTTAACCATCAACAGTCTGATTATTTTTTGGCCATATACTACATCAGCTGCAGGCTGAGCCTGTGTCACCGAAGTGCATTTAACCATCAACAGTCTGGTTATTTTTTGGCCATATATTACATCAGGGGCAAGTTGAGCCTGTCACCCAGCGCCTAAAAAATAGACCTGACATTTCTATTCAACCAAATCTGCACAGTTTTAGCTGGTCAAGTTATTTGTAGTGACCGTCAAAGCAGACTTTTTGTTCTGGGTTGAAAAAGCATTCCCAAATTTGCCATTCTGAAAATAACTAGTTTGTGGTATTTCAGGCCTACTTTAAATCTATCCCAAAAAGAAAATCTTACATTGAAGTTATTGATAGTATCATTCAGAAAAACCTAAGACACACGCTAGCGTGCTGATAGAAGTGTCATTCTGTGATTAAACCTATAACTGTCACACAGCGCAAAAAAAACAGGTCTCACATCTTTATTCAACCAAATCTGCACAGTTTTAGCTGGTCAAGTTATTTGTAGTGACCGTCAAAGCAGACTTTTTGTTCTGGGTTGAAAAAGCATTCCCAAATTTGCCATTCTGAAAATAACTAGTTTGTGGTATTTCAGGCCTACTTGAAATCTATCCCAAAAAGAAAATCTTACATTGAAGTTATTGATAGTATCATTCAGAAAAACCTAAGACACACGCTAGCGTGCTGATAGAAGTGTCATTCTGTGATTAAACCTATAACTGTCACACAGCGCAAAAAAAAACAGGTCTCACATCTCTATTCAACCAAATCTGCACAGTTTTAGCTGGTCAAGTTATTTGTAGTGACCGTCAAAGCAGACTTTTTGTTCTGGGTTGAAAAAGCATTCCCAAATTTGCCATTCTGAAAATAACTAGTTTGTGGTATTTCAGGCCTACTTTAAATCTATCCCAAAAAGAAAATCTTACATTGAAGTTATTGATAGTATCATTCAGAAAAACCTAAGACACACGCTAGCGTGCTGATAGAAGTGTCATTCTGTGATTAAACCTATAACTGTCACACAGCGCAAAAAAAAAACAGGTCTCACATCTCTATTCAACCAAATCTGCACAGTTTTAGCTGGTCAAGTTATTTGTAGTGACCGTCAAAGCAGACTTTTTCTTCTGGGTTGAAAAAGCATTCCCAAATTTGCCATTCTGAAAATAACTAGTTTGTGGTATTTCAGGCCTACTTTAAATCTATCCCAAAAAGAAAATCTTACATTGAAGTTATTGATAGTATCATTCAGAAAAACCTAAGACACACGCTAGCGTGCTGATAGAAGTGTCATTCTGTGATTAAACCTATAACTGTCACACAGCGCAAAAAAAAACAGGTCTCACATCTCTATTCAACCAAATCTGCACAGTTTTAGCTGGTCAAGTTATTTGTAGTGACCGTCAAAGCAGACTTTTTGTTCTGGGTTGAAAAAGCATTCCCAAATTTGCCATTCTGAAAATAACTAGTTTGTGGTATTTCAGGCCTACTTGAAATCTATCCCAAAAAGAAAATCTTACATTGAAGTTATTGATAGTATCATTCAGAAAAACCTAAGACACACGCTAGCGTGCTGATAGAAGTGTCATTCTGTGATTAAACCTATAACTGTCACACAGCGCAAAAAAAAACAGGTCTCACATCTCTATTCAACCAAATCTGCACAGTTTTAGCTGGTCAAATTATTTGTAGTGACCGTCAGAGCAGACTTTTTGTTCTGGGTTGAAAAAGCATTCCCAAATTTGCCATTCTGAAAATAACTAGTTTGTGGTATTTCAGGCCTACTTGAAATCTATCCCAAAAAGAAAAGCTTACATTGAAGTTATTGATAGTATCATTCAGAAAAACCTAAGACACACTCTAGCGTGCTGATAGAAGTGTCATTCTGTGATTAAACCTATAACTGTCACACAGCGCAAAAAAAAAACAGGTCTCACATCTCTATTCAACCAAATCTGCACAGTTTTAGCTGGTCAAGTTATTTGTAGTGACCGTCAAAGCAGACTTTTTGTTCTGGGTTGAAAAAGCATTCCCAAATTTGCCATTCTCAAAATTGTGGTGAACGGGAACAATGAGGAAAACATCTAATAAGGGACGCGGACGCGGACGTGGACATGGTCGTGGTGGTGTTAGTGGACCCTCTGGTGCTGGGAGAGGACGTGGCCGTTCTGCCACAGCCACACGTCCTAGTGAACCAACTACCTCAGGTCCCAGTAGCCAGCAGAATTTACAGCGATATTTGGTGGGGCCCAATGCCGTTCTAAGGATGGTAAGGCCTGAGCAGGTACAGGCATTAGTCAATTGGGTGGCCGACAGTGGATCCAGCACGTTCACATTATCTCCCACCCAGTCTTCTGCAGAAAGCGCACAGATGGCGCATGAAAACCAAGCCCATCGGTCTGTCACATCACCCCCATGCATATCAGGGAAACTGTCTGAGCCTCAAGTTATCTAGCAGTCTCTTATGCTGTTTCAAGACTCTGCTGCCAGGGTTTCCCAAGGGCATCCACCTAGCCCTTCCCCAGGGGTGGAAGAGATAGAATGCACTAACGCACAACCACTTATTTTTCCTGATGATGAGGACATGGGAATACCACCTCAGCACGTCTCTGATGATGACGAAACACAGGTGCCAACTGCTGCGTCTTTCTGCAGTGTGCAGACTGAACAGGAGGTCAGGGATCAAGACTGGGTGGAAGACGATGCAGGGGACGATGAGGTCCTAGACCCCACATGGAATGAAGGTCGTGCCACTGACTTTCACAGTTCGGAGGAAGAGGCAGTGGTGAGACCGAGCCAACAGCGTAGCAAAAGAGGGAGCAGTGGGAAAAATCAGAACACCCGCCGCCAAGAGACTCCGCCTGCTACTGACCGCCGCCATCTGGGACCGAGCACCCCAAAGGCAGCTTCAAGGAGTTCCCTGGCATGGCACTTCTTCAAACAATGTGCTGACGACAAGACCCGAGTGGTTTGCACGCTGTGCCATCAGAGCCTGAAGCGAGGCATTAACGTTCTGAACCTTAGCACAACCTGCATGACCAGGCACCTGCATGCAAAGCATGAACTGCAGTGGAGTAAACACCTTAAAAACAAGGAAGTCACTCAGGCTCCCCCTGCTACATCTTCTGCTGCTGCCGCCTCGGCCTCTTCTGCTGCTGCTGCCGCCGCCTCGGCCTCTTCCTCCGCCTCTGGAGGAACGTTGGCACCTGCCGCCCAGCAAACATGGGATGTACCACCAACACCACCACCTGCGTCACCAAGCATCTCAACCATGTCACACGGCAGCGTTCAGCTCTCCATCTCACAAACATTTGAGAGAAAGCGTAAATTCTCACCTAGCCACCCTCGATCCCTGGCCCTGAATGCCAGCATTTCTAAACTACTGGCCTATGAAATGCTGTCATTTAGGCTGGTGGACACACACAGCTTCAAACAGCTCATGTCACTTGCTGTCCCACAGTATGTTGTTCCCAGCCGCCACTACTTCTCTAAGAGAGCCGTGCCTTCCCTGCACAAACAAGTGTCCGATAAAATCAAGTGTGCACTGCGCAACGCCATCTGTGGAAAGGTCCACCTAACCACAGATACGTGGACCAGTAAGCACGGCCAGGGACGCTATATCTCCCTAACTGCACACTGGGTAAATGTAGTGGCGGCTGGGCCCCAGGCGGAGAGCTATTTGGCGCACGTCCTTCCGCCGCCAAGGATCGCAGGGCAACATTCTTTGCCTCCTGTCTCCTCCTCCTCCTACTCAGCTTCCTCCTCCTCTTCTTCCACCTGCTCATCCAGTCAGCCACACACCTTCACCACCAACTTCAGCACAGCACGGGGTAAACGTCAGCAGGCCATTCTGAAACTCATATGTTTGGGGGACAGGCCCCACACCGCACAGGAGTTGTGGCGGGGTATAGAACAACAGACCGACGAGTGGTTGCTGCCGGTGAGCCTCAAGCCCGGCCTGGTGGTGTGCGATAATGGGCGAAATCTCGTTGCAGCTCTGGGACTAGCCGGTTTGACGCACATCCCTTGCCTGGCGCATGTGCTGAATTTGGTGGTGCAGAAGTTCATTCGCAACTACCCCGACATGTCAGAGCTGCTGCATAAAGTGCGGGCCGTCTGTTTGCGCTTCCGGCGTTCACACCCTGCCGCTGCTCGCCTGTCTGCGCTACAGCGTAACTTCGGCCTTCCCGCTCACCGCCTCATATGCGACGTGCCCACCAGGTGGAACTCCACCTTGCATATGCTGGACAGACTGTGCGAGCAGCAGCAGGCCATAGTGGAGTTTCAGCTGCAGCACGCACGGGTCAGTCGCACTGCGGATCAGACCCACTTCACCACCAATGACTGGGCCTCCATGCGAGACCTGTGTGCCCTGTTGCGCTGTTTCGAGTACTCCACCAACATGGCCAGTGGCGATGACGCCGTTATCAGCGTTACAATACCACTTCTATGTCTCCTTGAGAAAACACTTAGGGCGATGATGGAAGAGGAGGTGGCCCAGGAGGAAGAGGAGGAAGAGGAGTCATTTTTAGCACTTTCAGGCCAGTCTCTTCAAAGTAACTCAGAGGGAGGTTTTTTGCAACACCAGAGGCCAGGTACAAATGTGGCCAGACAGGGCCCACTACTGGAGGACGAGGAGGACGAGGATGAGGAGGAGGTGGAGGAGGATGAGGATGAAGCATGTTCACAGCGGGGTGGCACCCAAAGCAGCTCGGGCCCATCACTGGTGCGTGGCTGGGGGGAAACACAGGACGATGACGATACGCCTCCCACAGAGGACAGCTTGTCCTTACCTCTGGGCAGCCTGGCACACATGAGCGACTACATGCTGCAGTGCCTGCGCAACGACAGCAGAGTTGCCCACATTTTAACGTGTGCAGACTACTGGGTTGCCCCCCTGCTGGATCCCCGGTACAAAGACAATGTGCCCACCTTACTTCCTACACTGAAGCGTGATAGGAAGATGCGCGAGTACAAGCGCACGTTGGTAGACGCGCTACTGAGAGCATTCCCAAATGTCACAGGGGAACCAGTGGAAGCCCAAGGCGAAGGCAGAGGAGGAGCAAGAGGTCGCCAACGCAGCTGTGTCACGGCCAGCTCCTCTGAGGGCAGGGTTAGCATGGCAGAGATGTGGAAAAGTTTTGTCACCACGCCACAGCTAACTGCACCACCTCCTGATACGGAACGTGTTAGCAGGAGGCAACATTTCACTAACATGGTGGAACAGTACCTGTGCACACCCCTTCACGTACTGACTGATGGTTAGGCCCCATTCAACTTCTGGGTCTCCAAATTGTCCACGTGGCCAGAGCTAGCCTTTTATGCCTTGGAGGTGCTGGCCTGCCCGGCGGCCAGCGTTTTGTCTGAACGTGTATTCAGCACGGCAGGGGGCGTCATTACAGACAAACGCAGCCGCCTGTCTACAGCCAATGTGGACAAGCTGACGTTCATAAAAATGAACCAGGCATGGATCCCACAGGACCTGTCCATCCCTTGTGCAGATTAGATATTAACTACCTCCCCCTAACAATATATTATTCTACTCCAGGGCACTTCCTCATTCAATACTATTTTTAATTTCATTTTACCATTATATTATGGGGCAACCCAAAGTTGAATGAACCTCTCCTCTGTCTGGGTGCCGGGGCCTAAATGTGTGACAGTGGCCTGTTCCAGTGGTGGGTTACGTGAAGCCTAATTCTCTGCTATGACATGAATACAGATTCTGCGCTGACATAAGGCCAGATTCTCTGTTACGGGACCTCTCTCCTCTGACTGGGTGCCTGGGCCTAAATGTGTGACAGTGGCCTGTTCCAGTGGTGGGTGACGTGAAGCCTGATTCTCTGCTATGACATGAAGACAGATTCTGCGCTGACATAAGGCCAGATTCTCTGTTACGGGACCTCTCTCCTCTGCCTGGGTGCCTGGGCCTAAATGTGTGACAGTGGCCTGTTCCAGTGGTGGCTGACGTGAAGCCTGATTCTCTGCTATGACATGAAGACAGATTCTGTGCTGACATAAGGCCAGATTCTCTGTTACAGGACCGCTCTCTTCTGTCTGGGTGCCAGGGCCTAAATGTGTGACAGTGGCCTGTTCCAGTGGTGGGTGACGTGAAGCCTGATTCTCTGCTATGACATGAATACAGATTCTGCGCTGACATAAGGCCAGATTCTCTGTTACGGGACCTCTCTCCTCTGTCTGGGTGCCGGGGCCTAAATGTGTGACAGTGGCCTGTTCCAGTGGTGGGTGACTTGAAGCCTGATTCTCTGCTATGACATGAAGACTGATTCTGCGCTGACATGAAGCCAGATTCTCTGCTATGGCATGAAGAGACTGATTCTCTGCTGACATGAAGCCAGATTCTTTGCTATGGCATGAAGAGACTGATTCTCTGCTGACGTGAAGCCAGATTCTCTGCTATGGGACCTCTGTCCAATTGATATTGGTTAATTTTTATTTTTTTAATTTTAATTTTAATTCATTTCCCTATCCACATTTGTTTGCAGGGGATTTACCTACATGTTGCTGCCTTTTGCAGCCCTCTAGCTTTTTCCTGGGCTGTTTTACAGCCTTTTTAGTGCCCAAAAGTTCGGGTCCCCATTGACTTCAATGGGGTTCGGGTTCGGGACGAATTTCGGGTCGGGTTCGGATCCCGAACCCGAACATTTCCGGGAAGTTCGGCCGAACTTCTCGAACCCGAACATCCAGGTGTTCGCTCAACTCTAGTGATGATATCTTGGATCTGAGCAGAGTGTGTCTGGATGACTTGCTGGTGTGATTCTAAGACCCCCAGTACTTGATCTTGCATGGATTCAGCCTCCTCCACCCTCTGACCCACCTGCTTCAAGTCGTGCTGCAAGGCCTCCATGTCTCTTTTATGAGATGTTTCCAGCCTGGAAAATAAGGCATCTATTTCATGCCTGGTGGGGAGGGATTTGAGGTGAACCTTCCAGTCCCAGTCCTCATCTTCTCTTTGTGGGGTCATGGACGCCCCTGATTCAAGAATCGTGGCCTGGGAGCAGCGGCTTCTTGGGGAGTGTCCCTGAGGTGCTGCTGAGGACGACCCTGTATATGGCGGAGATGAAGCCGCCGACGAGCCGGAGCTTGCTGCCGCAGCATAGGATACCGGTGAACCGGTAGGTGTACCCCTCAGCTGCTGCGGTGACTCTGGGGTTTGTGGGCCTGAGTCCTTATGCTGTATAGGGGACGCTGCTCTGACCTGCTTAGACGCCATCTTGGGAGAATCGTCTCCTTCTTTGTCAGCGTCTGTCTGGCTAGAGGAGGCGAAGAAGCGGGAAATCGCTCCCGTTTTGCGGCGTGTCGGAGCGGGCGTCGATGGGGGTCTCCTCCTGCGACCTTTCATGTGATCAGCGGAGCGGAGGGTGTCCTGTGAGTCGGTGAAGCTGGAGTCGGTCGGGAGCCGAGGTAAAGCACGTCTTCCCCGGCCATTGGTTAGCTCCGCCCCCAGTCATTACCATATAAAGTGACACATGCCAAATTTCCAAAAAACGGCCTGGTCCTTAAGGTGAATAATGGCAGGGTCCTGAAGGGGTTAAAATTGTTTTTAATAAAGTTTAGATACAGTTTAGGCCCCTTGCAGACGAGCATGTCCGGAATGGGTCCGGATACCTTGAGTCTGCGATCAGGGAAAATCGTGCGAGTGCATACGCAATTTCAGTCAGTTTTGACTGCAATTGCGTTGCGTTGCTCAGTTTTTTTCCACGCGAGTGCAATGCGTTTTGCACGTGCGTGAGAAAAAACTGATTGTGGTACCCAGACCCAAACCCGGACTTCTTCACTGAAGTTCGGGTTTGGGTTAGGTTTTCTATAGTTTTTATTATTTTCCCTTATAACATGGTTATAAGGGAAAATAATAGCATTCTTAATACAGAATGCTTACTAAAATGTGGCATTAGGGGTTAAAAAATAAAAAAAAATATCTTACCTCATCCACTTGTTCGCGCTGCTGGCATCTTCTTCTTTCTTCTTCTTTCAGGACCTGCCAAAGGACCTTTGATGACCTTTTATCTTCTATCTTCATTCAGCAGGACCTGCGCTGACGTCACCGTGCTCACCATGTGGTGAGCGTGATTACGTCATCAAAGGTCCTTTGGCAGGTCCTGAAAGAAGAAGAAAGAAGAAGATGTCGGCTGCGCAAACAAGTGGATAAGGAGTTAATTTTATTTATTTTTTTAACCCCTCATGCCACATTTTAGTAAGCATTCTGTATTAAGAATGCTATTATTTTCCCTTATAACCATGTTATAAGAGAAAATAATACAGTAAATTTAGTTTAATCAATTTATAAACATCATCTCCTAGCAACCATGCGTAAAAATCGCATTGCATTATATAAAGGAGGAAATGAGAAGATAAGTGTCCTCACCTGTTCTGCACAAATCGGCACATCAAGATGGTGATGCCTCGCCGCTATTCAGCGACACGCGTACTCCTGCAGCGCCAGGCAGCGTAATGACACAGCATGATGTCAGACGCACCTGCACACAGCACCACAACAAAGGCGGCGCTCCACTGGATAACGCAACGCAGCACACCAACCCAATGTTTATGTGCGCAAGTCAGTCATATATTATAGAATTTATCAAGACTAGTGTAAAGGAAACCTGGATTAATTGCCCATGGCAATCAATAAGATTCCACATTTCATTTTTCACAGCTCCTTTCGGAAAATGAAAGGTGGAATATGATTGGTTTGTATTAATTGTAAGAAGGTACAAGGAATCATCGTAGATGATAGGTATGTGTCACCGAGATTCCTGGCCTCGGTGGAGTAAGAGCCAGTTTTCTGTGCCAGTAGCAGTTGCTGTTTGACACCTTGCTAGCTAGTATGGCTGTAAATTAGCTGATCCGGGACGACTCTTACTGGGAGTAAGCACCTGGTTTTGGCAGCACCTGGCTCCTTAAATAGGCAGCTGGTCTCAGCAGAGATCTCTGTTTTTGGGATCAGAGGCTTTGTGCCGTGCTGGAGGGCTGAGAGCCGCATGCTGGGGAAACAGGCCTCCTAAAGTCTGCTGTGGAGTACTGGAGGCATAACTGCCAGCAAGGTGACTTGTGTTATATGAACTTTCCATTGTGTGTGAATTAACACCAAGACTGTAAAGTCGTACATTAAACCAGCTGTATTACAACCAGTGTCCCATGACAAAATGTAGCTGTTGTGAAGGCCCTCATGGAGGCTAATCTGCAGCAGCGAGAGACAAACATGCAGCAATGCGAGGCTAATAAGCAGCAGTAGGAGACTAACCAGTTGCTGCTACAACACGTGATGGCTTTGAAGACAGCAGGAGCAACCCCGAGCGTCTACTATGCCCGGAAAGCAGTCCATGCCGCAATTCCTAAGATAACCCCCGCAGACGACATTGAAACCTACCTGGCGATGTACGAGAAAGTAGCCATCAGGGAAAAGCAACCCCGTGACCAGTGGGCTGAGGTCGTCACACCTAGCATCCGATTCCCAGCGGGTGTATTTCGACTTGCCGGACAAACAATCGGCCGACTACCAAAAAGTAAAGGGTGAGATTTTGGCAAGACTGGAGGTGAATGTGTTGGTCCGGGCCCAGCGGGAACATCAGTGGGGGTTTAAGCCGGCTGAGTCTGCAAGAACCCAGTATTATGACTTAGTCCACCTCTTGCAAAAGTGGCTACAGCCTGATGTGCTGAGTCCCACGGCTATGATGGATAGACTATTGGCTGATATGTTCTGGAGGGCTCTGTCACCCCCTCTCCAGCACTGGATCGGCCAGCTGTCTCCTGGCAACAGCCTAGAAATTGGTGGACCTGGTGGAGCACTACAAGGCTACTAAGACTATTACAGGGGGTTCTTTTGGGAGGGGGGCAGTCAAACCCCATAAATCTCCATCCCAGACCTAGCGACTTGTACCAACCAAACCCACCCGGGGTGTACCCTCTACGGATCTGGCTCCGATAGTCTGCAGGTGGTGTCAGCAGCCGGGCCATGTAAGAGCTGACTGTCTCATCAGGTGGAACTCATGGATACTAACTATGGCTACCGTCAGTCGCCATACAGTAATAGACCAAAAGTTTGGACACACCTTCTCATTCAAAGAGTTTTCTTTATTTTCATGACTATGAAAATTGTAGATTCACACTGAAGGCATCAAAACTATGAATTAACACATGTGGAATTATATACATAACAAACAAGTGTGAAACAACTGAAAATATGTCATATTCTAGGTTCTTCAAAGTAGCCACCTTTTGCTTTGATTACTGCTTTGCACACTCTTGGCATTCTCTTGATGAGCTTCAAGAGATAGTCCCCTGAAATGGTTTTCACTTCACACGTCAGGTTTAATAAGTGGGATTTCTTGCCTTATAAATGGGGTTGGGACCATCAGTTGCGTTGAGGAGAAGTCAGGTGGATACACAGCTGATAGTCCTACTGAATAGACTGTTAGAATTTGTATTATGGCAAGAAAAAAGCAGCTAAGTAAAGAAAAACGAGTGGCCATCATTACTTTAAGAAATGAAAGTCAGTCAGCTGAAAAATTGGGAAAACTTTGAAAGCAAGGGCTATTTGACCATGAAGGAGAGTGATGGGGTGCTGCGCCAGATGACCTGGCCTCCACAGTCACCGGACCTGAACCCAATCGAGATGGTTTGGGGTGAGCTGGACCGCAGAGTGAAGGCAAAAGGGCCAACAAGTGCTAAGCATCTCTGGGAACTCCTTGGAAGACCATTTCAGGTGACTACCTCTTGAAGCTCATCAAGAGAATGCCAAGAGTGTGCAAAGCAGTAATCAAAGAAAAAGGTGGCTACTTTGAAGAACCTAGAATATGACATATTTTCAGTTGTTTCACACTTGTTTGTTATGTATATAATTCCACATGTGTTAATTCATAGTTTCGATGCCTTCATAGTCATGAAAATAAAGAAAACTCTTTGAATGAGAAGGTGTGTCCAAACTTTTGGTCTGTACTGTATGTCAGGAAGCTGTGTGCAGCAGGTACCCCAAAAACTCTAAACCACCTGTGCCAGGTGGAGGTAAGAGACACTCCAGCGGAGGCTCTGCTGGACTCAGGGAGTCTGGTGTCCCTAGTAAGGGCTCCCCTGGTACAGTCAGCAGAGTATACTGGCCGGAAAGTAGGGGTCATGTGCATCCATTGAGACTTAAAAGACTATGCCACCGCCCTGGTGTCTCTAACCACAGGGGCTGGCAGATGGACTCACAAAGTGGCAGTTGCCCCAAATTTACACCACGAACTTATAATAGGGAGAGACTTCCCGGGCTTTCCGGCACTGTGGCTTGCTATGAGAGTGACTGATACCCATGAGACAGGGGTAACCCTAGCAGAGTGGCCCGGTTTAGGAGGGAGACCAGAACCATGGGAACCTGAGACCAAAGGGCCAGCGGTAGGGGAGACCGCCACTTCAGTGAAAGAGGGGGAGACAACCCCGCTAAGGGTGATGGTGGGAGACGTGAAGGACTTGCCCTTCGGGTCCTAAATTGGCAGACCTCAATGTCTCCGGGGATAATTTTGGTACCGTCCAACGGAAGGACCCAACCCTATCCCGTGCCTGGGAAAATGTGTTAATAGTAGATGGTGAACCACAACAACCTGGGGCAGAGTCAGTGTTTCCCTGTTTACCAGGATATGTTATATCGGGTAAACCAACTACGGGGTGATTAAACCAAAACAGGTTACATGAAAAGTGCGTAAAGCAACAAATGGCATAAACCCCTCTAGCAAAGCTAGCTCAGAAATGATGGGAAGACCTATAAACGAACACTGAGACTAATTAGCTGTAAAAATACAAATTTTATTGAGATACATGTTAAAAAGACATATAATATGAGATGACAAACGTATCAATATCAAAAGGTGTGGTACAACCCTGGGAGATACAAGTAATGGGTATGACATAAAGAGGAGCCTGGGAAGAGGGTGTTAAGGTGAGTCTATTGAATGGGCAACTACTCAATAAAGTGCAAAGTGCCATATGAGTAAAGTGCATGAGCAAACCCTATGTAAACAACAGAAATCGCATCCTTGCCCTACTTAATGACTCATAGATGGTACATAATGTGGAATAAATATAAGTATAAGTGATCACATACCGTTTGTAAGAATAATATCTCCACAGGAAGACCGCACACCCCAACTCGCGTTTCGGTGGAAACCTTCCTCTGGGGGCACGGTTCTTCCTACTGGAGGGGCTCTATTTAAATTGATACTCCTCCAATTGGATGCTACTGCATAAGTGTAAATTAAAAACAGATGGTATGAATGGAACCATCTGTCCTATCACGGCCTTTCCGGTGGGTGGAGTCACAGAGTGGCCGCGTGGTGGCCAATCGCGCGGGCACTCATGCGCTCACCAAATGGTCAAACAAGGACCTTAAGTGACGCCATAATCGCGCAAGACGAACGACGGTCACTTGTCATATCTGTGACAGGTCCCAGAAGGTCTGAAAGATTATCTATGCATTGGTGATCTAACAGCCTCTTTTGGTTTCGCTTTGTCTGTGTGTTGCTGGTGTGTCCACGCCTCCTGTTCGGGTGTGGATCGTGTGACCTCTACCACACCCTGTTTGGTCTGACTTTTCCCATCACTCCTTGCTTGGGATAGCTTCATTTGGTCTTGGAAGAGCTGTGGTTCGTGTTGAAGTCCTGTTCATCCTTCATCCTCTGAAGTTAAGTGTTCCGCTTGTCGTGTTTTGTATTCCCCCCTACCCCCCCCCTTCCACCGGTTGTTTGCTAGGCCTCAGTGAGATGCTGGTTCCTTCACCAGGGATGGAACAGGTGGTCTCTGCCCTGTCATATTATCTTTGGGGCATCTGAGGGTCACCAGGGTTTTCTAGGTTACCATGTATGGGTATCTCTACCATCGAGAGGTGCCCTTACGGATGGGAGTTAGGGGGCCAGGAGCAGGGTTTTATGGGTGGTGGCCCTTTTCCTTCCCTGGCGGTGAGGCCTAGTGTCTTTCCCCTTCCTTCTTGATTGTCTTTTGGTGTTGTCCCCTACTACATCCGTGACATTATCCCAAGCCCATACTACCATTTTTGTTCTGATCTGTGCAGCTATGGATACTATGTCTGCACTGGTCGAACAGATGCAGAATCTGACTTTGGAGGTAGCAGACCTCTGCGCAACTGTCTTGCAGATTCAGAGTCCACAGGCTGCTGGTTCCGGTGGTGGGTCCCAAGCCTGTCCTGAACCGAAGGTGGCTCTCTCCGGACAGGTTTTCCGGGGGTAGTGACAATTTCATCCGGTTCAGGGAGTCATGTAAATTATACTTTAAGCTGCGTCCATGCTCTTCTGGGGATGAGTGTCAACGTGTGGGTATGATTATTTCATTGTTTAAAGAGGACGCCCAATCTTGGGCTTTTTCTCTGCCGACCGGATCACTGTCCCTCCGGTCGGTAGATGAATTCTTCAGAGCCTTGGGTCTCATCTACGATGACCCGGATCGGATCTCTCAGGCCGAGACCAAGTTACGGAGTTTGCGGCAGGGAGATCGTTCTGCGGAGACCTATTGCTCTGAATTTAGGAGATGGGCTACCAATACTGAGTGGAACGATCCTGCTCTCCGCAGCCAATTCTGTCAGGGTCTCTGTGAGAGACTGCAGGACGCGTTGGCCTTTCATGAAAATCCTGTGTCATTGGAGGCAGCTATGTCCCTTGCTGTACGTCTAGATAGATGCCTGAGGGAGAGATCTAGGGGTCCTCACCTTCAGGACGTACTGTCCAATAAGGGTACAGTTTCTGGTAAAACTTGTGTCATGTGAAAGGAGTCTGCTTTTATTGTGGCAAGAAGGGACATTTTGTGTAAATTTGTCCGTACTTGCAGCATCAAGGTGTAAACAAAAAGAAAAAACCTTTTAATCCTCAAATTACTATTGGAGGTGTGGATGGGGAGCAAGAAAACCTACATTTGTCTTTTACTGATAGTACCCGTTTTCTCCTGACTGCCGAGGTGGCGCTAGAGTCCAAAACTGTGAAAATCAAAGCATTTATCGACAGTGGGGCAGGAGTTAACTTGATTGATGGAGAGTTTGTACGCATTCATGGGTTGACTACTAATGCATTAGAGAAAAGTATTTCTGTCTTTGCAATTGACTCAGCACCTCTCACCCAAAAATGTCTGTCGCAGGTAGTGAATGACATTTATTTATGAGTGGGTGATTTGCATCAGGAATCTATCTCCTGTTATGTATTGGAGGGTCTGCCTGCTCCGTTGTTGTAGGGCTTACCATGGTTAAGCGAACATAACCATAACATCGACTGGCAAGCGAGATAGATTCTCGATTGGAGTGATTTTTGCATGGACGACTGTCTTAATGCATCATTCTCTATGGTGACCACTAAAACTGTACCCTCGTTCATTTCAGAATTTTCTGATGTTTTCTCTGAGAGTGGTAATCAGGAGTTGCCTTCGCACCGGGAGTATGACTGTCCCGTCAATCTTATTCCCGGAGCTAAATTGCCCAAATCTCGGTTGTATAATCTTTCGGAACCCGAAAGAAAGGCCATGCGAGAGTATATTACCGAGAGTTTGGCAAAGGGACATATTAGACCATCCAAGAAAAAAGATGGTACCCTGAGACCATGCCTGGACTTCCGTGAGCTCAATTGTATTACCGTCTGTGATCCTTACCCCCTTCCTTTGATTCCGGATTTGTTTAGTCAGATTGTCGGTGCCAAGGTGTTCTCTAAGTTGGATCTGAGGGGGGCATATAATCTGGTAAGGATCAAGGAGGGGGATGAGTGGAAGACTGTATTTAATACCCCTGAGGGTCATTTTGAAAACCTGGTCATGCCCTTTGGGTTAACCAATGCTCCTGCGGCTTTTCAACACTTTGTCAATGACATCTTTCATCATCTGGTGGGGAGGTTTGTCGTTGTATACCTTGATGACATACTAATTTATTCGCCTGATATAGAGACTCATCAGGATCATGTGAGACAGGTGTTACAGATCCTAAGAGAGAATAAGTTGTATGCTAAGATGGAAAAGTGTGTATTTGCTGTACAGGAAGTGCAATTTCTTGGTTACCTGCTCTCATCCTCAGGTTTTCGTATGGATCCCGAGAAGGTCCGTGCCGTGTTGGACTGGGATCGACCCGAAAATCTGAAAGCGCTTATGCAGTTTTTGGGGTTTACCAACTACTACCGTAAATTTATCTTGAACTATTCATCGGTGGTCAAACCTTTAACAGACATGACTAGGAAGGGTGCGGATATTTCTGTCTGGTCTGATGCGGCATTACAGGCCTTTTCTGCTGTTAAAGAATGTTTTGCTTCGGCCCCTATTCTGATGCAACCGGACGTGACTCAGCCATTTATTGTTGAGGTTGACGCGTCCGAGGTAGGGGTAGGAGCAATCTTGTCGCAAGGTCCTTCACCTAGTAAATGGCGCCCATGTGCATTTTTCTCTAAAAAACTCTCTACTACTGAAAGGAATTATGATGTGGGGAATAGGGAATTGCTGGCCATTAAGTTGGCAATCGAGGAATGGCGGCATTGGTTGGAAGGAGCAATTCACCCTATTACAGTAATTACGGATCACAAGAATCTGGCCTACCTGGAGTCGGTTAAGCGACTGAACCTAAGGCAGGCCAGATGGTCATTGTTTTTCACCAGATTTAACTTCATCGTCACTTACCGCCCTGGGTTAAGAAAGTCAAGGCGGATGCTTTGTCGCGTAGCTTTCCTGGGGGGGTGAGTCTAATGACCCTAGTCCCATTTTATCTGAAGGGGTAGTCATATCCGCTCTTTATTCTGATCTTGAGGCCAGGGTGTTGGAGGCAAAGGAGGATGCTCCGGACTCTTGTCCTCCGGGGAAGTTGTTTGTTCCCTCCGAATTACGTCACAAGGTGTTTGAGGAACATCACTGTACGGTGCTTGCTGGGCACCCTGGGAGCAGATCGACTGTCGATCTCATCTCTCGAAGATTTTGGTGGCCGGGGTTGCGTAAGTGTGTTGAGGATTATGTGTCAGCCTGTGGTACCTGTGCACGTGCTAAGGTGACACATACTCGGCCTTCCGGATCTCTGCTTCCATTGCCCATCCCGTCCAGACCTTGGACCCATTTGTCCATGGATTTTATCACAGATTTACCGAATTCTTTGGGAAAAACTGTGATTCTGGTGGTTGTAGATCATTTTAGTAAAATGGCACACTTTATTGCATTACCTAGTCTACCCAATGCTAAAACTCTTGCAAAGGTGTTTGTCGACAACATCGTGAAACTACATGGCATTCCCTCTGATGTGGTGTCCGATAGAGGGACTCAGTTTGTTTCCAGATTCTGGAAAGCGTTCTGTACTCGTCTGTGTCTACAATTGTCCTTCTCTTCGGCTTTTCATCCTCAGTCGAACGGACAGACGGAGCGCACTAATCAGAATCTGGAGACTTACTTGAGATGTTTTGTTTCAGAGAATCAGGAAGAATGGTCTTCATTTTTGTCGTTAGCTGAGTTTGCTATAAATAACCGTAGACAGGAATCCACTGATAAGTTGCCGTTTTTTTAGGGCATATGGGTTCCATCCACAGTTTGGTACATTTTCTGGTGCTCAAAATTCCGGCATTTCTGCGGAGGAACGATTTTCCTCTTCTTTGTCTTCTATTTGGTGGAAAATCCAAAATAACCTGAAAAAGATGGGCAACAGGTATAAGCGTGCAGCTGACAGGAGACGTATGAGTGGTCCGGACCTGAGAGTGGGTGATTCTGTGTGGTTGTCTACAAGAAACATTAAACTTAAGGTACCTTCTTGGAAGTTGGGCCCAAGATTTATTGGTCCATATAAGATTACTGCCATTGTTAACCCTGTAGCCTTCTGTCTTGAACTTCCTCAGGCATTGAAAATCCATGACGTATTTCATAAATCATTGCTAAAGAAATGTGTCGAACCTGTTGAGCCGTCCTCTTTACCTCCCGCTCCTGTCATGGTGGACGGCAATTTAGAATTTCAGATCAGCAGGATTGTGGACTCCTAAGTTCTCCAGAGATCCCTCCAGTATCTCGTTCATTGGAGAGGGTACGGACCAGAGGAGAGGATGTAGGTTCCGGCGACCGATGTTAATGCTAGTCGTCTGGTGAGAGCATTCCACAGAGCTCATCCTGATAAGGTCGGTCCTGGGTGCCCGGAGGTCACCCATAGAAGGGGGGGTACTGTCACGTCTGTGACAGGTCCCAGAAGGTCTGAAAGATTATCTATGCATTGGTGATCTGACAGCCTCTTTTGGTTTAGCTTTGTCTGTGTGTTGCTGGTGTGTTCACGCCTCCTGTTCGGGTGTGGATCGTGTGACCTCTACCACACCCTGTTTGGTCTGACTTTTCCAATCACTCCTTGCTTGGGATAGCTTCATTTGGTCTTGGAAGAGCTGGAGTGTGGTTCGTGTTGAAGTCCTGTTCATCCCTTCATCCTCTGAAGTTAAGTGTTCCGCTTGTCGTGTTTTGTATCCCCCCCCCCCCCCCCCCCCGATTGTTTGCTAGGCCTCAGTGAGACGCTGGTTCCTTCAACAGGGAGGGAACAGGTGGTCTCTGCCCTGTCATTATCTTTGGGGCATATGAGGGTCACCAGGGTTTTCTAGGTTACCGTGTATGGGTATCTCTACCATCGAGAGGTGCCCATACGGATGGGAGTTAGGGCCAAGAGCAGGGTTTTATGGGTGGTGGCCCTTTTCCTTCCCTGGCGGTGAGGCCTAGTGTCTTTCCCCTTCCTTCTTGATTGTCTTTTGGTGTTCTCCCCTACTACATCCGTGACATCACTACGGGGTGAGCCTATTAAACAACACGTTCTCGGGGGTCACCTGGGGCTGCAGAAAACTCAAGATTGTATTCTACAGTGGTTTCACATGCCCAGCATATTAAAAAAAAGTGGAAGAGTTTTGTAAGTCTTGCCCAACCTGCCAGATAACTAGCCCCCAGACACATTTCCGTAGTCCCCTAGTACCTCTCCCGATTATCGAAGTACCGTTTGACTAAATAGCTATGGACCTCATAGGCCCAGTACCGAAGTCCGCCAGAGGGCATCAACACATCTTAGTAATTTTAGACTACGCCACTCGGTATCCTGAGGCGGTGCCAGTGCGAAATACCTCATCCAAGCTCATAGCTATGGAGTTAATGGAGATGTTTTCCCAAGTAGGACTACCTAAAGAGGTTCTTACCAACCAAGTGACCCCTTTTATGTCCAGGGTGATGAGGGAACTCTGTAAGTTGCTGCACATAAATCAACTATGGATGTCCGCTTACCATCCCGCAAACGGACGGTCTGCTAGGACGGTTTAACCAAAGATGGGAAGGACTGGGACCTCATGTTTGCAGTGCGAGAGGTACCTCTACTGGGTTCTCGCCCTTCGGACTGCTATATGGCAGACACCCTCGTGGTCTCTTGGACGTGGCCAAAGAGGTGTGGGAACAACAACCCGGGTGATTGGGTTTTGGTTCTGGTGCTGACCGTGGACAGTAAGTTCCTGGCTAGGTGGCAGGGGCCTTTCGAGATACTCGAGAAAATTGGAGATGTAAACTACAAGGTACACCAGCCAGGGTGGTGAAAGCCAGAGCAGGTTTACCATGCAAATTTACTCAAACCGTGGAAAGATAGGGAAACCTGTACAGAAGACAGCCCGTGGCTGGGTTTTCTAGGAGAAGAGGTACCGGCCCCTCTGTCTGATGCAAGAGAGGGGGCTGCCACAGTAAAAATTGCTGACAGCCTCTCCTCTAAACAGACTCAGGAGGCCAGGGAGTTCGTTAGTCAGAACAAGGATGTGTTCTCGGACCTCCTTGGACACACTTCCATAATCCAGCAAGACATTGTCACTGAGCCTCAGGCAAAAGTCCAAATAAAACCATATCGGGTACCCAAGGCTCGGCGAGAAGCCATATCGGAGCTAATGTTGCAGCTAGACATCATTGAGGAGTCAAAAGTGAGTGTGCAAATCCTTTGGTATTGATACCCAAGCCGGACAGGACGTTGCGGTTAGAGTTGAGCGGACACTTGGATGTTCAGGTTCGACAGGTTCGGCCATACCAGAAAAAAGTTCGAGTTTGGGACCCGAACTTGACCCGAACTTGACCCCGAACTTCATTGAAGTCAATGGGGACCCGAACTTTTGTGCACTAAAATGGCTGTAAAAATGTCATGGAACGGGCTAGAGGGCTGCAAATGGCATCAAAATGTGGTTAAGAGCATGGCAAGTGCTCTGCAAACAAATTTGGATAGGGAAATGACTTTAAATAACATAAAATACGTATAAATTAAAAATAATAATCTTGATCTAGGAGGACGAGGTCCATATGGAGTAGGAGGTTGAGGAGGCGGTGGATGTGGCGGTGTATGTGGAAGTGGAGGAGGAGGAAGTAGCCTACACTGCTTTTTGCTTTTAAATTAATTTTTATTTTTTTAAATCAGGGTACACCCCAAAACATTGGGAAATATAACCTGTGATAACCCCCTCCAGTCGTGCTAAACACATGTTCAGACAATACACTGGCTGCAGGGCAGGCCAGCACCTCCAAGGGGTAAAGGGCAAGCTCAGGCCATGTGCCCAATTTGGAGACCCAGAAGTTGCAGGGGCTGACCCCTGTCAGTCAGTTCTTGTAGGCGTGTGCACACTTACTGTGTTGCACGTCCCCGTGATGTTCGCGATCCAATTTGATATCTGCTTTATCAACTTTCGATGTTCTTTTATGCGCCTACCATGGTGATCACGGTTGGTGGGGAATCAGGGTTCCACGCCGGAGAGGGAGCGTGAGAAGAGAGACCACATCCAAGGGAGGATTAATTTTTTCAAATTTAAAATTATAGAGCTGAATTATGGGACAAATTATTAAAGCGTAAAAGTGGGACAACTTTTTAAAGTTTAAGCATTGAATGAAAGGATGTGGCACGCATTAATTAATGAATAATTTATTAAATTCTATTCCCTGTCAACTATGCAGAGCAGGGGTTTCTATCCGGCAAAATTTGAAAAATGTCACCTGACAATGTAATTGACGATTTTTTAAAATGTATGTTCCTGTCACCTATGTAGAGGTGCCCCAGTGACATCCACCATCCATTTCGATATCTTCTCTATCAACTTTCGATGTTCTTTTCTGAGCCTACCATGTTGATCATGGTTATCGGCGAATCAGGGTTCCACGCCGGAGAGGGAGCGTGAGAAAAAGAGACCAAATTTAAAAGAGATACATTTATTTAAAAAAAATTGGGATCGAGCGGAAATGTGGGAAAAGCTATTGAGGCGCAAATGTGGGACAAATTACAGAAGCCCAAATGTGGGCCAAAAGAGTAAAGTGGAAATGTGGGAAAAGATATGGAGGTGGGCCAAAAGAGTAAAGTGGAAATGTGGGAAAAGCTAGTGAGGCGCAAATGTGGGACAAATTACAGAAGCCCAAATGTGGGCCAAAAGAGTAAAGCGGAAATGTGGGAAAAGCTGTTAAAGCGCAAATGTGGGACAAATTACAGAAGCCCAAATGTGGGCCAAAAGAGGAAAGCGGAAATATGGGAAAAGTTATTGAGGCGGAAATGTGGGACAAATTATTGAAGCGCAAATGTGGTACAACTTGTTAAAGTTTAAGCATTGAATCAAAGGAGGTGGCACACATCAATTATAGAAGCATTTCAGAAATTTTATTCCCTGTCACCTATGCGGAGCAGAGGTTTATTCCCATCTGAAATTGTATAATGTCAACCCAAGAATGTAACAGAAAAATTACAGAAATTTATTAACCTGTCTACTTGGTAGAGTAGGGGTATATGACAGAAAAAAATTGTTTATTGTCACCCTAAAATGTAAAATAAAATTATTGAAATGTATTAAGCTGTCAACTAGGTAGAGGAGGGGTATATTACACCCAAAAATTTGTACATTTTAACCCAAAAATGTAACAGACAATTTTTTTTATTTTTTTTACCCGTCTACTAGGTATAGCAGTGGTACATCACACCCAAAAATTGGTGAATTTCACCGGAAAATGTAACTGACAGTTTTTTTATTTTTTTAACCTGTCTACTAGGTATAGCAGTGGTACTTCATACCCAAAAATTGCTAAATTTCAACTGAAAATGTAACTGACAAATTTTTATTATTTTTTTTTACCTGTCTACTAGGTATAGCAGTGGTACATCACACCCAAAAATTGGTGAATTTCACCGGAAAATGCAACTGATAATTTTTTTTTTAACCTGTCTACTAGGTATAGCAGTGGTTGACTGTTACAAAATGATAATCACAATAAGGACTATCCCTTGCTAAGCTACAGATGCAACAGGTTGGCACCGGGTATAAGTCAGAAAATCCTCCTTCAAAATACACCCCCTATCACTTACTGCGGGGTGTGAAAAGGGATTATCTCTGCCAAAAAGGATATAGCTTGCAAGGTACTGCGTCCCTATCAGCTGTTGGGCATCCACCACTACTGTATTTGTGATGTGATGCACCTACATGCACTAGTGTGATGCACTAGGGAGACAAAAGCTACGTATGGGGAGAGGAAAGGGAAGATATGCTGTATACAGTGTTCTATCTGAGTGTTAGTGACTTGCACTCACACTGTGTAAGCTAAAACTTCACCCCTAAATCATCCTATTTACTACCCCTAGCAATGTCACCCTAATAGAAACTATGTGCCCGCGACACCTAGCAGCTTAAATTTGTATGTGCCTAAATATCGCCCATTTAGCGCTCAACGCGTTTCTTTGTATTAAATCATCAGGAGCTCAGGGCATAGGCAGACAATTTCTAATCATAGGCAGACAATACAGACAAACAAACAAACAACGTTGCCAGTCTCACATATGGAGGCGGCAGCGTCGGCCCTAGGATGGCCGTGACGTGGGCGCCGAGAACAACTGATTAAATCACCTAGACCACTCCTACAGAGGGCGGAAGCGATCCCCAGGACGGCCAATAGCGGAGCTGAACATGCGGTTACCACAGTAAACCGCCACCCCCCCTATCTGCCGCCCACTTCAGGGACAATCCGTTGTTAGTGTCAAAACACTAGGATTTGAGCAGGAATAATTCGGCGGTTTATGAAGCAGCAAGTAGGTATATGTGTACTGGGAACAAACTCACTTTACAAATGAGCATGAGTGAGGCACATGAATCCATGTCATGAGCCCATTAGTATATGCAGATTCCATATTGAAATACTGAAGCCAAAACACCCACATCCGAGGCCCAAAATACAATAGTGGGGATACCCAGATGTCAGGAATATATATACAGGGGACCCATACTGAGATTGATTGGTATTAGACAGGCTAGTTGATATTTCATAGGGGTGATGGACTATCAGAAATTACATGGGATCCATAATGATGAATACTGTGGCCCCATATTGTTAATCCAACACAGTAAGTCTGATAGAACCGTATTAAATAAAACAAGCAAAAAAGATATATTCATTTAGACCTTCAGGACGCACCATCCGTAACCTGAAGGTCCATTTGTCTCCCTAGTGCCCGGTCTTTATCTGTAGGTGCATCACATCACAAATACAGTAGTGGTGGATGCCCAACAGCTGATAGGGACGCAGTACCTTGCAAGCTATATCCTTTTTGGCAGAGATAATCCCTCCTCACACCCCGCAGTAAGTGATAGGGGGTGTATTTTGAAGGAGGGTTTTCTGACTTATACCCGGTGCCAACCTGTTGCATCTATAGCTTAGCAAGGGATAGTCCTTATTGTGATTATTATTTTGTAACAGTGATTCACTTTATCAGTGAAAGTGTTTAGAGATGAACGTAATCCAATTATATCTCAATCAGTGAATTGTAGGTATAGCAGTGGTATTTCACACCCAAAAATTTGTGAATTTCAACTGAAAATGTAACTGACAATTTTTTTTTATTTTTTTACCTGTCTACTAGGTATAGCAGTGGTACTTCACACCCAAAAATTGGTGAATTTCAACTGAAATGTAACTGACAATTTTTTTTTTTTTTTAACCTGTCAACTAGGTGTAGCAGTCATCACACCCAAAAATTGGTGAATTTCACGAGAAAATGTAACTGACAATTTTTTTTTTTTTAACCTGTCTACTAGGTATAGCAGTGGTGCTTCAGACCCAAAAATTGTTGAATTTCAACTGAAAATGTAACTATCAATAATTTTTTTTTACCTGTCTACTAGGTATAGCAGTGGTAAATCACACCCAAAAATTGGTTAATTTCACCAGAAAATGTAACTGCCAATTTTTTATTTTTTTAAACCTGTCTACTAGGTATAGCAGTGGTACTTCACACCCAAAAATTGGTGAATTTCAACTGAAATGTAACTGACAATTTTTTTTTTTTTTTTTTTACCTGTCTACTAGGTATAGCAGTGGTACATCAGACCCAAAAATTGGTGAATTTCACCAGAAAATGTAACTGACAATTTTTTTAATAATTTTTTCGGTCTACTAGGTATAGCAGTGGTACATCACACCCAAAAATTGGTGAATTTCACCCAAAAATTTAACTGACAAAGTCGTGAAATGACATAAAATAAAATATGTACAAAGAATAATAATTTGATTTATGAGGTGGAGTTCCATATGGAGTAGGAGTTTGAGGAGGCGGTGGACGTAGCGGTGTAGGTGGAAGCGGAGGTGGAGAAGGACGAGGTAGCCAACACAGGTTTTTGGTTTTAATTTTATTTTTTAAAATTAGGGTACACTCCAAAAGAGTGTGAAATATCCAAAATACAAGAATGAGCAATTGCGCTGCAGTATAACAATGGCTGGTTAGTGCCGGTATACATGTCTATTCTGCACAAGGTACGGACAAGTCCTGTGGGATCCATGCCTGGTTCATTTTAATGAACGTGAGCTTGTCCACATTGGCTGTGGACACGCGGCTGCGCTTGTCTGTGATGACGCCCCCTGCCGTGCTAAACACACGTTCAGATAATACACTGGCTGCAGGGCAGGCCAGCACCTCCAACGCGTAAAGGGCAAGCTCAGGCCATGTGCCCAATTTGGAGACCCAGAAGTTGAAGGGGGAAGACCCGTCATTCCGTACGTGTAGGCGTGTGCACACATACTGTTCCACCATGTTGGTGAAATTCTGCCTCCTGCTAAGACGTTCCATATCAGCTGGTGGTGCTGGTTGTTGTGGCATGCTGACAAAGCTTTTCCACATTTCAGCCATGTTAACCCTGCCTTCTGAGGTGCTGGCGGTGCCCCAGCTGCGTTGGCGACCTCTTCCTCGTCCTCTGCCTTCGGCTTGTGCTTCTACTGTGCCCCCAATGTCAGGTGGGAATGCCACCAGCAGCGCGTCTACCAGCGTGCGCTTGTACTCGCGCATCTTCCAATCACGCTCCAGTGACGGAATTAAGGACGGTACGTTGTCCTTGTAACAGATCCAGTAGCGTGACCACCCAGTACAGTGCTCAGCACAAGTTAGAATGTGGGCAACTCAGCGGTCGTTGCGGAGACACTGCAGAATGTGATCGCTCATGTGTGCCAGGCTGCCCAGAGGCAACGAAAAGCTTTCCTCTGTGGGAGGTGTATCGTCTGTGTCCTCTGCATCCCCCCAGCCACGCACCAGTGATGGCCATGAGCTGGTCTGGGTGCCACCCTGCTGTGAACATGGTTCCTCCTCCTCCATCTCCTCATCCTCCACCTCGTCATCCTCCAGAACTGTGCCCTGGCTGGACAATTGTGTACCTGGTGTTTGTGGGTGCAGGAACCCACCCTCTGAGCCACTTGGGAATGACTGGCCGGAAACCCTACGAAATGATCCCTCTTCCTCTTCCTCTTCCTCCTCCTGTGCCACATCCTCTTCCATCATCGCCAGCAGCGTTTTTTCAAGGAGGCATAGAAGTGGGATAGTTACGCTGAGAATGGCGTTATCGGCACTGGCCATGTTGGTGGAGTACTCGAAAGCGCAACAAAGAACACAGGTCTCGCATGGAGGCCCAGTCATTGGTGGTGAAGTGGTGCTGTTCCGCCGAGCGAATCACCCGTGCGTGCTGCAGCTGAAACTCCACTACCGCCTGCTGCTGCTCGCACAGTCTGGCTAGCATGTGCAAGGTGGAGTTCCACCTTGTGGGCACGTCACATATGAGGCGGTGAGCGGGAAGGCTGAATTTATTTTTTTAACAATAAATTTTTATTGAATTTTGTGAAATGTACAAATACAAATAGTACATGCAATTTTAGGTTACTTGTATGACGCATACAGATTAGGTATACAGTAGAGTTATCAAAAATAGTGTGGTTGATATATGTCAATTGATTACATAAAATATAATAGTTTTTGTTAATGAAAGCATCAAGTACTAATATTCAAGATTGGTGGGATATTACAACGGGAATCATTAAGCCATATTTCCCATTTAGTTTGAAAGGAGGCTTTGTTGTTTCTGGAAGATGCCCAAAGACCTTCAAACAGACAGTTAATATCAAGATCTCTGAGAATCCTCTTAATATTAGGAACATTGTTGTTTTTCCAAGATATGGCAATTTTAGAGCGAATAATTATAATGATATGCATTATGACAGATCTAAGTGTAGTTGGGTAGTCATTAATACCAATAGACAAAAGAGCCAGTCTGGGAGAAAGAGCTATGTGATTGGAGCATAAACCAGAGATGAGATCAAACGCTTTTTCCCAAAGACTGTAGATTGGGGGGCAGTCCCACCACATGTGTATGAAAGTGACGATAAAAAGAATTCCACTCCTCATCCGTAAGAATTCCCTTCAAGTGGATAGAATGTCCTGATCAAGTTGACATAATCTTTTCGCATCAAGATCTATTAGAAGCCCCATAAATTGAAAGGAGCTCCTAGTACAGATCTCCTCCCATTTATCTGCAAATTCCTCATCCAAAATGGGAAAAGAGGGGAACACCTGAATGCGTAACCCTCTGGGGACAATCTTCCGCTGTACATAGTTATCTAAGAAAGCCTTATTCCACCAGATTTTAGTTCTCCGGTGGAGTTGTGATTTCAATGTGCCCTGTAGCTCGCTCACATTTCTCCGAGTGCCACCACCATCTGATGAATTAACATCACTGAATACTTGTGCAAGACGAGTTGGCCAGTTACGTTCTCTTGCCTTAAAATCCATAGGGTCCGCGACCAAAGAATCTGTGAAAAACCACAGCGACCAGAATAATTAGAATACAACAGTCACAGAATGCACACAGATTTGCGTTCACATTTAGGGATTTCTTGCAGATGAGGAGTGGAATTCTTTTCATCGTGAGTTAGAGCTCCAATTAGATATATAGGAAAAAGAAATTCAAGATATGAAGACAAAGAAATTTGAGAGAGATTCAATTGACGTACAATCCAATAAGGTATATCGATGGAGACGCACAAAACAAACACATACTCTGTCTCGCACGTCTTCGATATCCTCAGTATCAACAATCAGTGATATGGAAAATCATGCCGTAGGAGGCGTGACTACACGATGAAGAGGGAAAAACAAAAGAAAATGGGATAACAGAGGACAGCCTAATAAAAGAAGACAAGATGACCGAACTGGAGGAATACGAAATGTTGACAATTTGAAGGTAATTAACCTATCCAACCATTGTTTGTCCGATACAGATACTTCAGTATTACAGAAGGGTTTAACATTTTCGCCTTATGCACCTCTTGATGTGTTCACAGAGTTGAAAGATCTTCACCTCTTTGGACGCCTGTTGATATTCAAAAAATGGTTTTATAGACCTGAGGACGACAACGTTTTTAACACATCGGCAGAAAGGGAAGCCGTGGAAATTCTGGAGAGTCTTCTGCAGGAACAATCAGTCGAGTCATCAGGTGAGATCCCTATGTGTTTAAGGAAACGGTCCGAAAGGTTCCCGTCTCTAACTATGTGCCCGGCTGTTGATCTCTTTGTGAGGTCGGTGGCCAATGAACTCTATAGATTACCGCGCAACAATTATTGCGATAACTTAACACAAGATCAACGCTTATCTCTAAAAAAAGAAGTTGTTTTTAAACCGGCTGACAAAGGCGGAAATGTAGTCGTTTGGCCTTGCAAAATGTATGAGGTGGAAGCTTATCGCCAGTTGAGAAACGCAGCTTGTTATAAGAAACTTATGTTTAATCCCCTATTATCCTACAGTACACATCTACGAGACCTTCTAGAGAAATCGGTCAAAGAAGGCATTATCTCGAAAACAACTGCACGAGGCACTTATTGTGGATAATCCGGTAATACCAACCTTATATCTTTTACCCAAAGTCCACAAAAACGTGGAAAAACCACCAGGTAGGCCCATAATATCAGGATGTGGGGGGCCTTTTGAAAATGTATGCAAGTTTCTGGATTTCTGAATGCGTAGCGTGTCCAAATATAGAGAAGGCAACGGACTTTAGTAACTCAACTCAGACTAAAATGTATCAAATTAGACACAGCATTACCTGCACTACCATAATACGTGTATTATGCAACTTGCCCATGTCCAAAAATTTATGTTGGCCTCATCACCAGGGAATAAAAAATCAGAGTGAGGGAACATATACGAGACATAGTGAAAGCCAAAGATGTTGTCGAGTTAGTCAATTTGAAACCCATTCCTAAGCACTTTAAGTAATTCCATTAAGGAAATCCGTCTCTCTTGAAAATACGTGGTATTGACCACGTGAATGTGGGAATGAGAGGTGGAAATGTTATGAAGATGCTTGCTCAGCGTGAGACAAGGTGGATTTGGACCTTGGATACGATACAACCAAGTGGCCTCAATGATGTCTGTGGTTTCGCTCCTTTTCTCTGAGTGCCACGCCACTTTTTTAAATTATAATTATTTTTTTATGCTTTTAGGTTAGTATTATCTTATTTGTCTCTTATTTTACTTATTGTGCTCATCTTTGTTTATGTGTTTTTACTTAATAATTTCTTTTTTACTCTTTATATACCTATGTTATGTTTTAAGCCTATAAAATTTATGTGGATACCTATTTACTGTGTGTTTGCCTAATATTGAGTGACCCCCTATCCAAACTTTATATCTTTATATACCTAGCTCACTCTTTTCCATCACATATATGTGTTGCTACTTCCATCTCTGATGATCCCTGGCGAAAAAATATTGAATGCCCTCCATTCTGATTAATCTGAATTGCTGTTATCAACGTGTGGACATGTGTGTCAATGAGTATGGCTACCCAGCTGTCCGTATATGAGATACATCTTACAGTATTTTCTGTACTATCAATTATACTACATGAATACATATGTTGTTCCACATTTGTGTATATATTTATATATATATTTTCTATTTATCTTTAGGCTTACATTTATAATTATATCTATTTCTTTTTATAAAAAAATATTTTGTTTTCACTATTTGTATGTAAATGTACTCTTTTTTGCACGTTCACTTAAATATTATGTATTATATTATTTTCACTTATTAGGAATGATTGTGAAGGGAATCATGTTTCAATGCATCGTTTTTTGGGATAACATGCACAAACCTGTTGCATGGGTATGGGAGTTATGAATCTTTCTCATTGCTCTTTATCATTCACTGGATGTATCCAATAGTATAATGAATTGTATCCCCCTTTTTAGCACTTATTTGTATTCACATATTAATTGGTTAGATATTTATTTATTTATCATGTGGATCCTTTGATATATGTATACAGTGGTACATGGTCTATACCCTTAAATTTGTTACATTGTGGTACTTCAATTCTCCTGACTGGTTTTTCTCTACTTTATTCTTTATCTTATTTCCTACCTTTTTCTTCCTTTGCTCTTTATCTACATTTTCAACGGTGGGAGAGACTATTCTATTATATTATTGCTATTTCACGGTTCAAGGACCTTCGTGATGCGGGTGATTTTCCTTGTACTATGGTTCGAGGACCTTCCTGGTGCATGACGCGGCCGATCACGTGACTGGCCATCACGTGACGACCGCGTCATGAGGTGTAATTGCGTGTACTGCCGTCTGACTGGCAATCGAGCGGCCTGGCACGCCCCACCTTTTTCCCTCCAGTGATGTCATCATTGACAGACGTAGCAGTCTGCGAATTCAATCTAGATTATACACAGGTGAGCTAGGCGCTTTAAATATAGACACATTACAGGTTGAGCCACATCCCCCAGAAGAAGGCATTCCAGCCGAAACACGTGTCGGGGTACGTGGCTCGCCTGAGTTTAGACTGTTTCTCATTATATGGGTATGTAATTTCATAGTGTGAGGCTACTCTTTGCTCTGTAAACCAATGTCTTTGTAATATAATTTAGTTACTCTTGGATTGGTTGCAGGGATCGATCTCTGTGATCTTTTGATTCTATCTATTTAGATACTGTTATTTAGGTGATCGATTCCTGTGTATATGTATCTGTATATGCATATGTACCCATACATGGCTCTATTCTTAGGGCACTGGCAGTAATCTAATTTGCCCTTAAGGTGATATGTACATATATGTTCACGCATCTCTATGGGACCTGTTTTTGTATCTCTATTTTTATAATGGATGATAATATGCACATACGCACTTTTTTGTGATTGAGGCATTAGTCTTTTTTACAAGTGGATGGGACTTTTTGTTTTTCCAGCTGCTATACACGTGTATGTCCCAACTTGATGCACTGGCAGCCTTTTTTACGGAGATACATACGTGTACACCAGTAAAATTGTGGATACTTGTGATATAAAAAACTTTTACATGTGAAATAGGTCCTATGTGCATGTATATATGTGTACAAGTCTGGAGATATGCATCTGCACTTTTTCTGGACATCTGTGAATTCTAGCTGAGTGTTAGCCTCACTGCCCTCTTTTTCTAATTGTAATCAATTATGTTATGTCCTCTCAGGTGTAGTCCACCCTTTTATCTGATGTCTTTTTATCACATCTAAATTAACATTTTTATGTATTGTCTAATAAAGTATATGTATATTTTGCTACTATACCCGTCTAGTCTCAGTTTATCCTTTGTTCGTGTATGCTTATGTACACTGAGTGGGTACGTCACTATAGGGTTTTTTCCATCACATAGGATCACTAAATGTGAATGCAAATCTGTGTGCATTCTGTGACTGTTGTATTCAAATTATTTACACCGTGTCCTGTTTCAAGTCCCCCTGGAGTAGAAATTCCCTAAAAGTGACCCCATCTAAGAAACGACACCCCTCAAGGTTTTTAAAACTGATCTTACAAGCTATGTTAACCCTCTTGTGCTCCACAAGAGTTATTGGCAAATGGAGATGAAATTTCAGAATTTCATTTTTTGGCCAAATTTTCCATTTTAACCCATTTTTTACACTAACAAAGCAAGGGTTAACAGCCAAACAAGACTGTATCTTTATTGCCCTGACTCTGCCTTTTACAGAAACACCCCATATGTGGTCGTACACTACTGTACGGCCACATGGCGGGGCGTAGAGAGAAAAGAGCGTTGTGTGGTTTTTGGAGGGGTGATTTTTATGGACCGGTTTATTTACACCGTGTCCTGTTTCAACCCCCCTGATGCACCCCTGCAGTAGAAACTGCCTAAAAGTGACCCCATCTAAGAAACTACACCCCTCAAGGTATTTAAAACTGATCTTACAAGCTATGTTAACCCTTTAGGTGCTCCACAAGTGTTATTGGCAAATGGAGATGAAATTTCAGAATTTAATTTATTTGCTAAATTTTATATTTTAACTTATTATTTCCACTAACAAAGCAAGGGTTAACAGCCAAACAAGACTGTATCTTTATTGCCCTGACTCTGCCGTTGGCGGTTTTGTTGGGACTATTTTTAGGGTACATATGATTTTTGGTTGCTCTATATTACATTTGTGTGAGGTAAGGTTACCAAAAATTTAAATTCTGAAATTTCATCTCCATTTGCCATTAACTGTTGAGGAACACCTTGTCACGAGGGTGTCGAGGACCACGCCTGACTCCGTTATACCCGGGGTCAGGAAGTCGCAGCGGTTGGCTGCACGCTCTATTTAAGATAGGGCTGTTTTCCTTATGGTAGCTTTCTGGGTTTGCTTAGCAAACCCTTTTGGCTCACTCAGGGATCCGTAGCTCCTTCTCCTCAGCTGTTCCTTGTCCAGCACTCCCAGACCTCCTTATATTTCTCTCTCACACTTCTCTGGTTGCCAGAGATAGAGCTTCCTGCCTGGACATCTATTCTGACCTTCTGGAGCTGTGTTGCTGCGTTCGCTGGTAGTTGGTCCAGTACGCTACCCTCCAGATCCCTGTTGGACCTTTTTGGTTTATTGTGGTCGCCCACCTGGGTGTATGTGTTTGTATGTTTTGTCTGTCCTCTCCCTGGTGTTTCCCTCTTAGTGATAGTGGTGTGGACTAGCGATCCCACCGGCCTGTTCACTATCCAGGGCTCATATTAGGGAAAGCCAGGGTTTAGGCACGCGATCGCCGCACGGGTGAGGAACCCGTCTAGGGACATCAGGGCAGTCAGGTGCCAGCCGCAAGGTGAGTTAGGGGTCACCACCTTTCCCTCTCCCTTGGGCAGGGCTTTCCCTGTTTTCCTCCCTGTGCGTGTCGTCGGTCATTACATTATCTCTGGCCATTATTTTGTGTAGGTAAAAAAAAAAAAAATTTTTTTTACCTACTTAGAATCCAGTATGGATCAAATTGCTGCTCTGTCCAAACAATTTCATGGCCTGTCTTTGGAGGTGGTAGGATTGAAGGCGTCGGTCCTCCAGCAACAGCAGCAATTACAACTGACTGCAAGCCCAGCGGTTGCTACTGGTAACCAGGTTGTTGCGGAACCCAAGGTCCCTCTCCCTGACAAATTTTCTGGGGGAAGGGACAAGTTTTTGACATTCCGTGAGGCCTGTAAGTTATATTTTAAACTGCGCCCTTACTCCTCTGGTAATGAAGATCAGCGGGTGGGGGTTGTTATTTCCCTGCTGCAGGGGGATCCGCAGTCCTGGGCGTTCTCTTTACCTACTGATTCCCAGGCTCTTCGGTCAGTGGATGAGTTTTTTGGGGCCTTGGGTCTCATATATGATGACCCTGACCGAGTCGCCCTGGCTGAATCAAGATTACGGAGACTCTTACAAGGAGAGCGGCCGGTAGAGGAGTATTGCTCTGAATTCCGTAGGTGGGCTACGGATACCCAATGGAACGACCCGGCTCTCAGGAGTCAGTTCTGCTCTGGGTTATCCGAAAGGGTTAAGGATGCGCTTGCATTATATGAGACCCCCTTTTCCCTTGATGCGGTTATGTCCCTTTCTATCCGAATAGATAGACGCCTTAGGGTCAGGTTGAAAAAAACGGAGCAATTGGTAACCCCTCCCAAGCAGCAGTTAGTCTGTACGGACTTAGACGAGCCTATGCAGCTAGGAGGAACTACTCGTCAGGTCCGTCCTCCTGAGGCTCGCCGTAGGCGTGGGGTTTGTTTTTTTTGTGGGGAGAGGGGTCATTTCATTAATGTCTGTCCTTCTTTCCTCAGAAACAAAAGACCGTCGGAAAAACTACTAACCCCAGGCTGTGTGGAGGATGTCAGCCGGGGGGTATACGTTTCCTCCATACGTACATCGAAATTTGTGTTGCCAGCGGTTATTATTTTTGGTGATAAGACGGAGACTATTTCTTTCTTTCTAGACAGTGGAGCAGGGGTAAATTTGATAGATGCCCATTTTGCCCGCACTTTGGGTTTGTCTCTCTGTACTTTACAGAGACCCATTCCCATATTCGCTATTGATTCTGCTCCCCTGTCTCAGAGAAACCTCACGCACATTGTTCATAATTTACACCTTCGGGTAGGGGACCACCATAACGAGATGCTTTCAGGTTATGTTCTGGAGGGGCTTCCCACTCCGGTAGTGCTGGGTCTTCCCTGGTTGGTAGCGCACAATCCAGTGGTGGATTGGCAGGCCAGGGAGATATTGGAGTGGAGTGAGCAGTGCAGAGAAAATTGCTTAAATAGCAATTGCTTAGTCGCCTCCATAACTACCCTACCTACATTTATTTCGGACTTTGAGGATGTTTTTTCTGAAAAGGGTTGTCAGAAGTTACCACCTCATCGTCCTTATGATTGCCCGGTTAACCTTATTCCCGGCACAAAATTACCCAAGACCAGGTTATATAATCTTTCGGGTCCAGAGAGACAAGCCATGAAAGATTATATCTCCGAGAGCTTGGCTAAGGGACACATCAGACCCTCTTCTTCACCAGTGGCTGCAGGGTTTTTCTTCGTTAAAAAGAAAGATGGGGGCCTGCGTCCTTGCTTAGATTTTCGCGAATTAAATCAGATAACCATCCGAGACCGATACCCTCTTCCTCTCATTCCTGACCTGTTTAATCAGATTGCGGGTGCTAGGTGGTTCTCCAAACTTGATCTTAGGGGTGCCTACAATCTGATTCGTATTAAGGAGGGGGATGAGTGGAAGACAGCGTTTAACACCCCTGAGGGGCATTATGAAAATCTAGTTATGCCTTTCGGTCTGACCAATGCTACTGCCGTCTTTCAACATTTCGTTAATGACATTTTTAGTCATCTAATCGGCAGGTTTGTGGTAATATACCTAGATGATATTTTAATTTATTCGTCCGATCTGAAAACACATGAGGTGCATGTCAGACAAGTACTGCAGGTCCTACGGACGAATGAATTATATGCTAAAATTGAAAAATGTGTCTTCGCTGTTCAGGAGATACAATTCCTGGGTTATTTTTTATCTGCGTCAGGTTTCCGTATGGATCCTAGGAAGGTCCAGGCAATTTTAGATTGGGATCTTCCTGAGAACCTCAAAGCACTACAACGGTTCTTGGGCTTCGCAAATTTCTATAGGAAATTCATTAAAAATTATTCACTTATTGTAAAACCGCTTACTGACATGACTAGGAAGGGGACTGATTTTTCTAAATGGTCTGACGCCGCTAAAGTTGCTTTTTCCTCTCTAAAAGAGAGGTTTACCTCAGCACCTGTACTGGTCCAACCTGATGTCTCTCAGCCTTTTATTGTTGAAGTCGATGCGTCAGAGGTGGGAGTGGGGGCGGTGCTGTCTCAGGGTCCGTCTCCTGGCAAATGGCGTCCTTGTGCTTTCTTTTCTAAAAAACTATCTGCAGCAGAAAAGAACTACGATATTGGCAATAGGGAACTATTAGCTATTAAACTTGCGTTTGAGGAGTGGCGTCATTTCTTAGAGGGGGCAGTCCACCCCGTCACTGTAATTACGGACCACAAAAATTTTCTGTACCTCAAATCAGCTAAGCGTCTCACCCCTAGACAGGCTAGGTGGTCGCTATTTTTTACCAGGTTTAACTTTGTGATTACCTATCGTCCTGGGGCAAAGAACACCAAGGCTGATGCACTATCTCGTTGTTTCCCTGGAGGGGGTAATGTGAGTGATCCGGTACCCATTCTTCAAAGAGGAGTGGTTGTTTCTGCGGTACACTCTGTTTTGGAGGGGAAGGTGTTAGAGGCCCAGGGGGACGCCCCGGTCTCTTGCCCCTCAGAGAAATTGTTTGTACCGTTGAACTTACGTTTCGAATTATTAAAGGAACATCATAATTCGGCACTTGCTGGGCACCCGGGTAGTAAAGCAACCTTGGAACTATTGTCTCGTCGTTTTTGGTGGCCAAGGTTGCGTCAGGATGTATTGGATTTTGTGTCTTCTTGTTCTACCTGTGCGCGCACAAAAGTTTCACATACACGTCCTGCAGGGTCTCTATTACCACTCGTCATTCCCAATAGACCGTGGACACATCTGTCAATGGATTTTATCACTGACTTACCTTTGTCTGCAGGTAAAACAGTTATTTTGGTAGTAGTGGACAGGTTTAGCAAAAATGGTACACTTCATTGCGTTACCCGCACTACCTAATGCTAAGACTCTTGCTCAGGTATTCGTCAGTGAAATCGTGAAGCTTCACGGGGTCCCCTCCGATGTTGTTTCGGATCGGGGTACCCAGTTTATTTCTAAATTTTGGAAAGCTTTTTGTTCTCGTTTGGGGGTACACTTGTCTTTTTCCTCTGCTTTCCATCCTCAGTCGAATGGACAGACTGAGCGTACCAACCAAAACCTTGAGACATATCTAAGATGTTTTGTGTCTGAAAACCAAGAGTTGTGGTCATCATATTTACCGTTAGCTGAGTTTGCCATAAATAATCGTCGTCAGGAATCCACTGGCAAGTCACCATTTCTTGGTGCATATGGTTTTCATCCCCAATTCTGTACTTTCAAAGAGGGGGGGTCTTCTGGGGTTCCCGAAGAGGAACGGTTTTCGTCATCTCTTTCATCGGTATGGCAGAAGGTGCAAGCTAACTTAAAAAATATGGGAGGTAAATACAAATGCATGGCTGATAAGAGACGGTCGCCAGGTCCGGACCTAGGAGTGAATGACTATGTGTGGTTGTCTACTAGGAATATTAAATTGAAGGTTCCCTCTTGGAAACTGGGTCCTAGGTTTATTGGCCCTTACAAAATTGTAGCCATCATCAACCCCGTGGCTTTTCGCCTGGAGTTACCTCAGACTTTTAAAATTCATAATGTTTTTCATAAGTCGTTACTCAAAAAATATGTTCCACCTCTAGAACCATCACCGCTGCCACCCCCTCCTGTTGTCGTGGATGGTAATCTAGAATTTCAGATATCCAAAATTGTTAATTCTCGTCGGGTCCGCCGCTCTCTTCAATATCTGGTGCATTGGAGAGGTTACGGTCCCGAGGAAAGAATGTGGGTTCCTGCGTCTGAGGTAAACGCCGACAGGTTAGTTCGGGTTTTTCATGCCTCTCATCCTGGGAGACCTGGTCCTGAGTGTCCGGAGGCCCCTCGTAGAGAGGGGGGTACTGTCACGAGGGTGTCGAGGACCACGCCTGACTCCGTTATACCCGGGGTCAGGAAGTCGCAGCGGTTGGCTGCACGCTCTATTTAAGATACGGCTGTTTTCCTTATGGTAGCTTTCTGGGTTTGCTTAGCAAACCCTTTTGGCTCACTCAGGGATCCGTAGCTCCTTCTCCTCAGCTGTTCCTTGTCCAGCACTCCCAGACCTCCTTATATTTCTCTCTCACACTTCTCTGGTTGCCAGAGATAGAGCTTCCTGCCTGGACATCTATTCTGACCTTCTGGAGCTGTGTTGCTGCGTTCGCTGGTAGTTGGTCCAGTACGCTACCCTCCAGATCCCTGTTGGACCTTTTTGGTTTATTGTGGTCGCCCACCTGGGTGTATGTGTTTGTATGTTTTGTCTGTCCTCTCCCTGGTGTTTCCCTCTTAGTGATAGTGGTGTGGACTAGCGATCCCACCGGCCTGTTCACTATCCAGGGCTCATATTAGGGAAAGCCAGGGTTTAGGCACGCGATCGCCGCACGGGTGAGGAACCCGTCTAGGGACGTCAGGGCAGTCAGGTGCCAGCCGCAAGGTGAGTTAGGGGTCACCACCTTTCCCTCTCCCTTGGGCAGGGCTTTCCCTGTTTTCCTCCCTGTGCGTGTCGTCGGTCATTACACACCTAAAGGGTTAATAAAGTTTGTAAAATCAGTTTTGAATACCTTGAGGGGTGTAGTTTCTTAGAAGGGGTTTCTTTTAGGGAGTTTCTACTCTAGGGGTGCATCAGGGGGGCTTCAAAAGGGACATGGTGTCAATAAAAATGGTCATCAAAATCGGCCTTCCAGAAACCATGTCGGTCCTTTCCTTTTGAGCCAAGCCTTTTAGTGATACAGTAGTTTACGACCACAAATGTGGCGTTTCTGTAAACTGCAGTATCAGGGTAATAAATATTAAGTTTTGTTTGGTTGTTAACCCTCGCTTTGTTACCGGAAAAAACGGATTGAAATGGAAAAGTGCCAAAAATTTGGCACAGTTTTTTTATATTTTTTTAAACAGTGTTAATCTGGGGGGTTAGGTCATGGGGTATTTTTATAGAGGAGGTTCTTACGGACGCGGCGATACCTAATAAGTCAACTTTTTTACAATTATTTAGGTTTTAGACTATATTATCCTTTTTGATACAAAAATTTTTTTTGTATCTCTAAAGTCTGAGTCATTTTAAAAAAAGTTTTTTAGCCGATTGTATTAAGTAGGGGCTCATTTTTTGTGGGATGAGGGGACAGTTTTAATGGCACTATTTTGGAGGCTATAGAACTTTTTGATCGCTTAGTATTAAACTTTTTGCTATCTAAGGTGCATTTATGAGGTTTAACACTGATAAATGTAAAGTTATGCACATGGGAAGGAAAAATGCAAGTCACCCGTACATACTAAATGGTAAAACACTCGGTAACACTGACATGGAAAAGGATCTAGGAATTTTAATAAACAGCAAACTAAGCAGCAAAAACCAGCTGCCAAGGCCAACAAGATAATGGGTTGCATCAGAAGGGGCATAGATTCCCGTGATATGAACATAGTCCTACCACTTTACAAATCGCTAGTCAGACCACACATGGAGTACTGTGTACAGTTCTGGGCTCCTGTAAACAAGGCAGACATAGCAGAGCTGGAGAGGGTTCAGAGGAGGGCAACTAAAGTAATAACTGGAATGGGGCAACTACAGTACCCTGAAAGATTATCAAAATTAGGGTTATTCACTTTAGAAAAAAGACGACTGAGGGGAGATCTAATTAATATGTATAAATATATCAGGGGTCAGTACAGAGATCTATCCCATCAGCTATTTATCCCCAGGACTGTGACTGTGACGAGGGGAAATCCTCTGCGTCTGGAGGAAAGAAGGTTTGTACACAAACATAGAAGAGGATTCTTTACGGTAAGAGCAGTGAGACTATGGAACTCTCTGCCTGAGGAGGTGGTGATGGTGAGTACAATAAAGGAATTCAAGAGGGGCCTGGACGTATTTCTGGAGCTTAATAATATTACAGGCTATAGCTACTAGAGAGGGGTCGTTGATCCAGGGAGTTATTCTGATTGCATGATTGGAGTCGGGAAGGAATTTTTTTTCCCCCTAAAGTGGAGAAAATTGGCTTCTACCTCACAGAGTTTTTTGCCTTCCTCTGGATCAACTTGCAGGATAACAGGCCGAACTGGATGGACAAATGTCTTTTTTCGGCCTTATGTACTATGTTACTAAGGTGACAAAAAAAATTCTGCATAGATACGTTCATAGAGATATATGGCATCATTTATTTTTATTAAGGCTACGCCATGAGTGGGCAACACGGTGGCTCACTGGTTGGCACTGGTGCCTTGCAGTGCTGGGGTCCTAGGTTCGAATCTGACCAATAACAACATCTGCATGGAGTGTGTATGTTCTCCCTGTGCTTGTGTGGGTTTCCTCCAGGTACTCCAGTTTCCTCCTACACTCCAAAGACATACTGATAGGGAACTTAGATTGTGAGCCCCATTAAGGACAGTTGGATGCTAATGTCTGTAAAGAGCTGCGGTATATAGCAGCGCTATATAAGTGCATAAAATAAATAAATAAATTAGGTCTGGACACCTTGGGAGACTTTTTGAAGAGTATGGGTTTCTACTGTAAAATACCAGAAATGCATTTTCATTCAGACATAAGGTGCAGTAAATAATGACTGTTGGGCTCCACGTTTACCCCTATCTTATATACAGGGTGGCCCACGAAAAAGTAGCCCACCTCCAGCGATAGTATGACAAGATGAATGAGCAAGTGGATTGTTATTTTTTTAATTACCCACAAGTCACAAAAGATGCTGAAAGTGGTCCCTGTTCCGGTCTATGCATCTTTGGGCTCATCGGATTATGTTGGCCGATACTGCTTGCAGCTCTACAGCAGTGATGCTGCAGAAACAAAAATGTCCTGCTCTTTCCAACAAGATGGGACAACATGCCACACCTCACTGGCACGGATTCATGAACTGTTGATGTAGGAGCAAACTGTGAGCAAGGGGTTATGGCCACCACGTTCCTCAGACTTGTCCTCATGCAATTTTTATCTGTAGGGAAATTCAAAACAGAAAATGTCCGCTAACAATCCACATCCCTCGATGAACTGAAGAAAAATATCACAAACACTATCCGAAACATTACAAGTAGTATCAGCCGACATAATCCGACGTGCCCAAAAATGCATAGATATGAATGGGGACCACTTTCTGCATCGTGTGGCATGTGGGTTATTAAAAAAAAACAAAGAGAGTAAAACTAACCCTAAAATGTTCTTCAATTATATAAATGTTAAAAAGTATAAATCTGAAGGTGTCGGCCCTTTAAAGAGTATTGAGGGGGGAGTCGCAGAGAGCGACGAGGAGAAAGCAAAGCTGTTAAATATATTTTCTCCAATGTATTCACTGAGGAAAATAAACTGTCAGATGACATGCAGAATGTAAAAATAAATTCCCCATTAAAAGTGTCCTGTCTGACCCAGGAAGAAGTACATCAGCGACTTAAAAAGATTAAAATAGACAAATCGCCAGGACCAGATTGGCATACACCCCCGTATCCTAAGGGAATTAAGTAATGTCATAGCCAGACCCTTATTTCTGATATTTGCGGACTCTATACTGACAGGGAATGTCCAACAGGATTGGCGCATGGCAAATGTGGTGCCAATATTCAAAAAGGGTCCAAAAACAGAGCCTGGAAACTATAGGCCGGTAAGTTTAACATCTGTTGTGGGTAAACTGTTTGAAGATTTTCTAAGAGATGCTATCTTAGAGCATCTTAACGGAAATAAGCAAATAACGCCATATCAGCATGGCTTCGTGAGGGATCGGTCATGTCAAACTAATTTAATCAGTTTCTATGAGGAGGTAAGTTCTAGACTTGACAGCAGCGAATTAATGGATGTCGTATATCTGGACTTCTCCAAAGCATTTGACACTGTACCACATAAAAGGTTAGTATATAAAATGAGAATGCTCGGACTGGGAGAAAACGTCTGTATGTGGGTAAGTAACTGGCTCAATGATAGAAAACAGAGGGTGGTTATTAACGGTACACACTCAGATTGGGTCACTGTCACTAGTGGGGTACCTCAGGGGTCAGTATTGGGCCCTATTCTCTTCAATATATTTATTAATGATCTTGTAGAAGGCTTGCACAGTAAAGTATCAATTTTCGCCGATGACACTAAACTGTGTAAAGTCATTTACACTGAAGAGGACAGTATACTACTACAGAGGGAGCTGGATAGATTGGAGGCTTGGGCAGATAAGTGGCAGATGAGGTTTAACACTGACAAATGTAAAGTTATGCACATGGGAAGGAATAATGCAAGTCACCCGTACATACTAAATAGTAAAACACTCGGTAACACTGACATGGAAAAGGATCTAGGAATTTTAATAAACAGCAAACTAAGCTGCAAAAACCAGTGTCAGGCAGCTGCTGCCAAGGCCAATAAGATAATGGGTTGCATCAGAAGGGGCATAGATGCCCGTGATAAGAACATAGTCCTACCACTTTACAAATTGCTAGTCAGACCACACATGGAGTACTGTGTACAGTTCTGGGCTCCTGTAAACAAGGCAGACATAGCAGAGCTGGAGAAGGTCCAGAGGAGGGCAACTAAAGTAATAACTGGAATGGGGCAACTACAGTACCCTGAAAGATTATCAAAATTAGGGTTATTCACTTTAGAAAAAAGACAACTGAGGGAAATCTAATTAATATGTATAAATATATCAGGGGTCAGTACAGAGATCTATCCCATCATCTATTTATCCCCAGGACTTTGACTGTGACGAGGGGAAATCCTCTGCGTCTGGAGGAAAGAAGGTTTGTACACAAACATAGAAAAGGATTCTTTACAGTAAGAGCAGTGAGACTATGGAACTCTCTGCCTGAGGAGGTGGTGATGGTGAGTACAATAAAGGAATTCAAGAGGGGCTTGGATGTATTTCTGGAGCGTAATAATATTATAGGCTATAACTACTAGAGAGGGGTCGTTGATCCAGGGAGTTATTCTGATTGCCTGATTGGAGTCGGGAAGGAATTTTTTATTCCCCTAAAGTGGGGAAAATTGGCTTCTACCTCACAGTTTTTTTTTTTGCCTTCCTCTGGATCAACTTGCAGGATGACAGGCCGAACTGGATGGACAAATGTCTTTTTTCGGCCTTATGTACTATGTTACTATGTTGCTATCCACTTGCTCATTCATTTTGTCATACTATTGCTGGAGACTGTCTACTTTTTAGTGGGCCACCCTGTATTACCCCTTCTCAACATAGAGAAGGGATACATGATGACCTTTCTATGTGTTCCATTCCTATGCAATGACCTATTTGCGTATATATTCTCCTACTAGTGACATCACTGTGTGCATTATTGCTATTTTGTGACATAACTGTGTAAATTATCTACAATATGTACAATAAAGTCACTTCAACTTTTACATTATCCTTGTGCATCAGGGAGACCATAATAATCATAAAATTCATGTACTGGAATTGCTGCAGAAGGTGGTCGTGATAGAGTGGGGCCCAAGTCAATTTTGCTATGAAGCCCCACGGTTACTTGCTATGCCCCCGGAATGTACATTACATATAAAGATTCTGCAAGCAGCTACATTCGGTCAGGGAGCTGTCAGAATGGCTAGAGCTGCTGCACAGATTTAGGGGGTTATTTACTATACTGAAATACTCCTAAATTAGGCTTATTTCAGGCGCAGATGGCGGGTCAATGCTTAGTTGCTGTTTTAGGCGTAGAAAGTGGATGCGCTGAAGTTATGCAGAGGCAAACTTCAGCGGATACCCCGCTAGCTACAGGCTTTCAACAGAACTTAAAGAGAACCTGTCACCTCACCACCTGGTGGCCAGGACTGTGGGAGTGCACATAGGCCAGTGCCTTTTCCTATATTGTGTAAGCACGACCACCGCTGCTGGATTACGGGGTGGTCGTAACCATGGAATTGAGCAGTGTATAATGTGACTGAAAAATGAATCAAGCCAGCAAAGGAGGCAATATTTTAATTTAACATATATATTGCTATATCACATTTTTTATAAGAGGAATTAATGAAATTGCTGGACCAATTGATGGGAGGATCATGAAACCAGCCATGGAATGCCCAGTGTATAGGAGTCGAAGACACTCCTTTGTGAGTCCAGAGGACTGGAAAGCAACAAAATAGTCTCCCATTTGAAAGGCTGACCTTTCTCCCCTGGCAACTAGAGATGAGTGAATTTTTAAAAAATTTGATTTGCCGTTTCGCCAATTAAAAAAAAAAAAATTGGTTCGATCCGAATAAATTCCCAGCGAATTACGTTAAAAAACTGTTATTTCCTGGCTGCAGAGAGCCTTTATAGTGGTGTAGAACACTGTGCCTTGCAGTTGCACACATATGGAGTCTGCTTTGGTAGTGAAATAATACTGTGAGTTCGTATGACATGCAGATGACAGGCGTCACTCTTAGAATCACTGCACACTTCACTTATTTGGGCAGTTATGGGGCCAAATAACTCATAGAAACATAGAAACATAGAATGTGTCGGCAGATAAGAACCATTCGGCCCATCTAGTCTGCCCAATATACTGAATACTATGGATAGCCCCCGGCCCTATCTTATATGAAGGATGGCCATATGCCTATCCCATGCACGCTTAAACCCCTTCACTGTATTTGCAGCTACCACTTCTGCAGGAAGGCTATTCCATGCATCCACTACTCTCTCAGTAAAGTAATACTTCCTTATATTACTTTTAAACCTTTGCCCCTCTAATTTAAAACTGTGTCCTCTTGTGGTAGTTTTTCTTCTTTTAAATATGCTCTCCTCCTTTACCGAGTTGATTCCCTTTATGTATTTAAAAGTTTCTATCATATCCCCTCTGTCTCTTCTTTCTTCCAAGCTATACATGTTAAGGTCCTTTAACCTTTCCTGGTAAGTTTTATCCTGCAATCCATGTACTAGTTTAGTAGCTCTTCTCTGAACTCTCTCTAGAGTATCTATATCCTTCTGGAGATATGGCCTCCAGTACTGCGCACAATACTCCAAGTGAGGTCTCACCAGTGTTCTGTACAGCGGCATAAGCACTTCACTCTTTCTACTGCTTATACCTCTCCCTATACATCCAAGCATTCTGCTGGCATTTCGTGCTGCCCTATTACATTGTCTTCCCACCTTTAAGTCTTCTGAAATAATTACTCCTAAATCCCTTTCCTCAGATACTGAGGTCAGGACTGTACTCCTGAGTTCATACTCGAGTATGAACTCAGCCTTACAGGTCGATGTTAGCGCCAAGACACTCCGTGTGCTGTCCGCATCCGTTGCTCCGTTCCGTAGACCTGCAAAAATTATATATCATGTCCTATTCTTGTCAGTTTTGCTGACAAGAATAGGCATTTCTATAAAGGACCATCCCTGTTTTGCGGATCCGCAATTTGAGGACCGCAAAACACAGCACGCTTGTGTGAACAAGCCCTTAATCTGAAGATATGCTAACAAATCAGAGGCCTTTGGCTAAAACTTCTCAAAGTGGTATTCCGGTAGGTGAAAGTTATCCTGCTCTATCCATTTCTATGGAAGTTATGGAGATAGGCGAGTACAGTGCTTGGCTATCTCCGGAACACCCACAGAAATGAATGGAGCGGCCGTGCACTTGTGCGACTGGCCGCGCAGGTCATTTCAGGGGAGCAGCAGGGGGCTTGCCGGGGGTACAGGGCCCTGTTCTTGTGATTGGTGGGGGTCCCACCGGTAGTACCCCCACCAACCTGATCTGATAACTTTTTCCTACCGCAATACCCTTTTAAAGGTATATAACTAAATTAGTACATACTGTATATCAACTAATGATTTAATACCTTGTGAAATCCATCTCTAAAAGGAGATGTTAGGATTAATATGCCTAATGTAGTTGTATATCTGATAATTCCAGTCTGGCTCAACATCTTCCTCCTGTCTCACAGTTTACCAATCAGAGCGCTGTACATTGTATAGAGCTGTGCCGAGGCCATGTGACCAATGAATGTGATGTCACATGGCCTAGGGAAAGCTGAGAGAATGCTGTGGCACTACTACCTTCTCAAACAGCTGATTGGCGGGGGTCCCGGGTGTAGTGATGGACGAACATCGGTCGGGACGGTTCGCGAACGCGATCAAATGTTCGCGAACCGCAATTTCGCGGCGGGCCCCATTCACTTTAAAGGCAGGCGAAGCTGGAATACCTCACAAATAGTCCCACAACATGGACAGTGACATACCAGATGTATTATTCGAATTTGCGATCTCCATTACAGAGGGAAACATTTTTTCTCCCCACAGCATTTAAAGGGGTTGTCCCACAGAAAATATTCTACAGTTTTCATACCAGCACCTATTTATATGTAATTAAAAAGTTAGCATATCCCCAGAGTTATTAAATAAAATGTGTCTGTGTAGCGTCACCTGCTGGTTGCTTTTTTTCTTATATCTTTGACCTGCTCACTTAGATGGCCGCACATGCTCAGTTTCATCCTTCAACTAGCTCCTGAGCTGGGATAGGGAGAGCATGGACATGCCCCTTAGCTGCAGCAGAAAAGACACTCCCTTTGAGCTGCCTTCTTGATATAAATCTAGCAGAGCATTCAATGGGGAGATCTCTGGACCCATGTGAGGTACAGGGCTGGTTCTAGCTTTGTTAGAAAGAGGTTGTCATGTACTATATGATGTTTGATTAGATTTTTTTACATTAGTCATGGGATAACCCCTTTAAGGATAAAACAGGGTCAGTGTCTACCTGCTTCCACCTCAGAGGAATGTGTTTACAGTCACTCCAATAACTGTAGAATGGTAGAACATGTCCTATTCTTGTCCGTTTTGTGGACAAGGATTGGAAATTTCTACATTAGTTCAAAAATAAATGGTGGCATGCACTCGGCTGGGATCCGGCTTTTAGCGTATCCGCCATTTACAGACAATAAAACACTTACGACCGTGTACATTAGCCCTAATATGTATATTTACTCATATTCCTATGTAGCCTGTCCACCTCATGCTGTGAGTAGAGACTTTATCTCTAGACCTCCATACATTTCCGTGGATTTAAGTGATTTGCCTGTGTGAAGATTGGTGCTCATCTTATTAAACAATACCACAATGGCCCAGTTGACCGAACATCTAGTATTAGCATAATTGAATTGGATCAAAAAATGTATGTTCCTATCACCACACAGCCTCCCAGATTCAGCGGAGCCGAAAGTCATACTTTATCAAATACAGAAGGATCAGAACAATATGGGATACAACTCACACAATAAGATATATAATACACGCTACAAGATGGGCTGTCTATCTATAGCAGGTCCGATTCTACCTAAGCCCCACTAAAGTGAAAGGAGAGAGCAGCACAATGTCGGCCACTTCCTCCTTTCCTGGCTGTGTGTGACAGGGTCCCTTTCTTGGAAATTTTACTGCAGATTTTGCTGACATTCCACAGTGGATTTCGGTGCGGATTTACCAAAGATCTAACCCTACACATTGCAAACTGTGAAATATACAGTGGAAATCTGTAGCATAAATTAGCGAGACGCAAGATGTCGGTCAGAGCTGACCCGCGCATGCGCGGGCCGGCAAAAGTTAAAGGACAATTTTGTCACCGGCCTGCCAGCCAATGATCATCGCTGGCAGGCTGGCGTTTTTCAAAAAAAACGAATCACAAGCCATATAACACCTTATATTTATAAATATAAGGTGTTAAATGGCTTCTGTGCTCCTCTGCTGGTCCTTTTCGTCGGTTGTTCCCGGCAGAGGAGCACACATCACAGTGAGTAGCCACCAAACACTACACTTAGCCCCAGATCAACCCCCATCACCCCAATTAACCCCTTGATCACCCCTTGATCGCCCCTGTCAATCACCTAGTGAAAGGGAAAAAAATGATCAGTGTAAACTGTCACTTTTTTTTCCCACTGGTATTGACTGATAGTTTTAGGATAGTTTAGGCCCCTTGGTTAGGTAGTTAGCGATCGTTTAGCGCCCAGCCCACAGCACCGCAGTCACTGATTCACTGATTCGCTGATTAGCGTATCGCTAATCAGCTTTTGTACTTTTATAGTATCTGTAAGTGATCAGAACTGATCACAGTCAGATCTATAATAGTATTAGTGTCACCTTAGTTTGCCCTCCACCCAAAACGCAGTGTTTGCCCGATCAGGCCTGATTGGTTGCCCACACGTGCGTTCACCCACGCCCGCCCCGCTGCAGTGACAAAAAAATATATATTTTTTGATCACTGCACAATCACTTTACAAGCGCTGCCGCGATAAAAAAAATCTGTTTTGATATTTTTTATCAATCGCAGAGGCTTCCGGTACTTCGCTAGCCTCCCATTTGTAAGACAGGCTTGCTTTTTTTCTTGGGTAGTCTCAGGGAATACCCCCTAAATTTTGTAGTCCAAATGTCAAACAGGGGGTATTCTTCTGAAGAGGCCTACAGGCTTCTGACCCAGTCGGATGAGGAATGGGAACCCTCATCTGACGAATCTAGCAGAATATGAACCTGTAGAAAGCAGTGGCAGTCTGACCCAAAGTTCGGACGAGGAGGTTGAGGTCCCTGATAGCACCAGGCGTACCCGGCCCCGTGTTGCTAGACCACAGGTTGTGCAGGATCCGCTTCAAGGGCAGCAGAGTGGGGCTGGCGCTGTCGGATCACGTGGTAAGGCATACACCAGCAGCGCAGCCCATCCTGGACCTAGTACCAGCACTGCCGTACACATGGTGAAGTGGCGAGCACCAGAAGGGCAGTTGAAGCTGGTACGGTGGCACGTGCAATAGTTACCCCGTCGCAGCCACCGCACAGACAGGCCCGTAGAGCCCCTAGAGTCCTTGAGGTGCTGGCAAACCCTCATTGGCAGTCCCCAACTTCAGCCGCACCATTAGTTCCCCCTTTCACCGCCCAGTCTGGAGTTCGGGTTGAGACAGCTCAGATCAATTCGGCACTGGGATTTTTTGAGCTGTTCTTGACTGCGGAGCTCTTGGACTTAGTCGTGGCAGAAACAAATCGGTATGCCACTCAATTTATAGCCGCCAAGCCGGGAAGCTTTTATGCCCAGTCTTTCCGGTGGAAACCCGTCCAAGTTTCCGAAATTACAATTTTTCTGGGCCTTCTCCTCAACATGGGTCTAACCAAAAAGCATGAATTGCGGTCATATTGGTCCACGAACCCAATTCATCACATGCCCATGTTCTCTGCTGCTAGGTCCAGGACACGATTTGAGACCATCCTGTGTTTCCTGCACTTTAGCGACAACAGCACCTCTCATCCCAGAGGCCACCCAGCTTTTAACCGGCTCCACAAAATTCGGCCCCTCATAGACCACTTCAACGACAAATTTGCAGATTTGTATACCCCTGAGCAAAACATCTGCGTAGACGAGTCCCTTATACATTTTACCGGGCGCCTTGGCTTCAAACAATACATCCCAAGCAAGCACGCCCGGTATGGGGTCAAATTGTATAAGCTCTGTGCAAGGGCCACAGGCTATACCCACAAATTTCGGATCTATGAGGGTAAAGATCAGACCCTGGAGCCGGTCAGTTGCCCTGACTACCTGGGGAGCAGTGGGAAGACAGTCTGGGACTTGGTGTCACCCTTATTTGGCAAGGGGTACCATCTTTATGTGGACAATTCTTACACAAGTGTGCCCCTCTTCAGGCATTTGTTGATAGAACAGATTGGCTGCTGTGGCACCGCGCGACCTAGTCGCCGGGGCTTCCCCCAACGGCTCGTTACCACCCGTCTTGCAAGGGGGGAGAGGGCTGCCTTGTGTAACAAAGAACTGCTCGCGGTGAAATGGAGAGACAAGCGTGACGTTTACATGCTCTCCTCTATTCAAGCAGACACGACAATACAAATAGAACGGGCAACCAGTGTCATTGAAAAGCCCCTCTCAGTCCACGACTATAACATTCACATGGGAGGGGTGGACTTCAATGACCAGATGTTGGCTCCTTATTTAGTTTCCCGATGCACCAGACGCTGGTATAAGAAGGTGTCTGTATATTTGATTCAATTGGCTGCATATAATAGTTTTGTTCTCTACAGTAAGGCTGGGAGAACAGGATCCTTCCTCAAATTTCAGGAAGAGATCATCGAGAACCTCCTGTATCCAGGAGGTTCCGTGGCCCCATCTACCAGTGTAGTGAGCCGTCTACACGAGAGACATTTCCCCAATGTCGTTGCTGGTACCTCAACCCAACCGTCACCCCGAAAAAGATGTTGTGTCTGTAGCAGGAGTGGAATAAGGCGTGACACCCGCTATTTCTGTCCTGACTGCCCTGACCACCCTGCCATATGCTTAGGGGAGTGTTTCCGGAAGTACCACACACAGGTACACTTAGCATAGGGATTGCATCTCACAGGACAGGCACACAGGGGTATTAGGGTCCTTTCACTCACAGCTGCTGCAAACCTCTCCTTTCATCTGGGACAAAGTGCATAATGTACTTCGCCACATCTTTGGGCGCTTTGCGCTTTGCACATTGTCCCATGGGGAAGGAGAGGTTTGTCCTATAAAGGTAAAAAAACAAAAAATCACCGGTAAGCAAAAAAATTAACGTTCTGTTCAAAAAGTTAAATAAAGTTTATATGTTCCGTTCAAATGTTATTATAAAGTTAATAAATTTATTGCGTTGCGGCCTGGTTTTTTCTTTTTTGTTTTGTTTACCTTCAAGGTGGACCAACCGATCGACTAGCTGCAGCACTGATGTGCATTCTGACAGAAGCATTGCGCTGCTGTCAGATTACACAAAAGTCGGGGTATGCGGCGCTGCAAGACGAGATTTCTCCTCTGCAGTAAAAGATACGTTTGCCGAGGCATATGAGCTGAGGGGGCGGCGGTGTTCATATGCTTTGGCAAACACTTGTATATAAAAAAAATTTATAAAAATCCCGGCAATGATTTATTCATCCACATCGATTGATGTGAATGGAGAAATCGGGTTTGCCAGGGCATACGGGCTAAGTGGGTTTGGATGTTGGGCGGAGCTCCTATGTCCTGGCAGACGCCTTTCCCCTCCTTTTTTTTTTTTGGCAGAGATTTTTTCATCCACATTGATCGATGCGAATGAAGAAATCTGTGCCGTTCATTTTTTTCTTTCAGCCCAGAGGCTGAACGGAAAAAAAATCTCATTACCCCTACGCTCAATATAAGGAGAATAGCAGAAACTCCTAATGCTGGCCATACATGTAATGATTGTGGAGACCCTCAAATGCCAGGGCAGTACAAACACCCCACAAATGACCCCATTTTGGGAAGAACACACCCCAAGGTATTCGCTGAGGGGCATATTGAGTCCATGAAAGATTGAAATTTTTGTCCCAAGTTAGCGGAAAGGGAGACTTTGTGAGAAAAAACTAAAAAATATCAATTTCCGCTAACTTGTGCCAAAAAAAAAAAAATTCTATGAACTCGTCATGCCCCTCATTGAATACCTTGGGGTGTCTTCTTTCCAAAATGGGGTCACATGTGGGGTATTTATACCGCCATGGCATTTTAGGGGCCCTAAAGCGTGAGAAGAAGTCTGGAATCCAAATGTCTAAAAATGCCCTCCTAAAAGGAATTTTGGCCCCTTTGCCCACCTAGCCTGCAAAAAAGTGTCACACATGTGGTATCGCCGTACTCAGGAGAAGTTGGGGAATGTGTTTAGGGGTGTCATTTTACATATACCCATGCTGGGTGAGATAAATATCTTGGTCAAATGCCAACTTTGTATAAAAAAAATCGGAAAAGTTGTCTTTTGCCGAGATATTTCTCTCACCCAGCATGGGTATATGTAAAAAGACACCCCAAAACACATTGCCCTACTTCTTCTGAGTACTGCGATACCAGATGTGTGACACTTTTTTGCAGCCTAGGTGGGCAAATGGGCCCACATTCCAAAGAGCACCTTTCGGATTTCACAGGGCATTTTTTTCACACTTTGATTTCAAACTACTTCTCACACATTAGGGCCCCTAAAATGCCAGGGCAGTATAACTACCCCACAAGTGAACCCATTTTGGAAAGAAGACACCCCAAGGTATTCCGTGAGGGGCATGGCGAGTTCCTAGAATTTTTTATTTTTTGTCACAAGTTAGCGGAAAATGATGATTATTTATTTTTTTTCTTACAAAGTCTCATATACCACTAACTTGTGACAAAAAATAAAAACTTCCATGAACTCACTATGCCCATCACGAAATACCTTGGGGTGTCTTCTTTCCAAAATGAGGTCACTTGTGGGGTAGTTATACTGCCCTGGCATTTTAGGGGCCCTAATGCGTGAAAAGAAGTCTGGAATCCAAATGTGTAAAAAATGCCCTGTAAAATACTAAAGGTGCTCTTTGGAATGTGGGCCCCTTTGCCCACCTAGGCTTCAAAAAAGTGTCACACATCTGGCATCGCCGTACTCAGAAGAAGTAGGGCAATGTGTTTTGGGGTGTCTTTTTACATATACCCATGCTGGGTAAGAGAAATATCTCGGCAAAAGACAACTTTTTCCATTTTTTTATACAAAGTTGGCATTTGACCGAGATATTTATCTCACCCAGCATGGGTATATGTAAAATGACACCCCAAAACACATTGCCAAACTTCTCCTGAGTACGGAAATACCACATGTGTGACACTTTTTTGCAGCCTAGGTGGGCAAAGGGGCCCACATTCCAAAGAGCACCTTTAGGATTTCACAGGGCATTTTTTACACATTTTGATTTCAAACTACTTCTCACGCATTAGGGCCCCTAAAATGCCAGGGCAGTATAACTACCCCACAAGTGACCCCATTTTGGAAAGAAGACACCCCAAGGTATTTCATGATGGACATAGTGAGTTCATGGAAGTTTTTATTTTTTGTCACAAGTTAGTGGAATATGAGACTTTGTAAGGAAAAAAAAATAATCATCATTTTCCGCTAACTTGTGACAAAAAATAAAAAGTTCTCACTATGCCCATCAGCGAATACCTTAGGATGTCTACTTTCCGAAATGGGGTTATTTGTGGGGTTTTTCTACTGTCTGGGCATTGTAGAACCTCAGGAAACATGACAAGTGCTCAGAAAGTCAGAGCTGCTTCAAAAAGCAGAAATTCACATTTTTGTACCATAGTTTGTAAACGCTATAACTTTTACCCAAACCATTTTTTTTTTACCCAAACATTTTTTTTATCAAAGACATGTAGAACAATAAATTTAGAGAAAAATTTATACATAGATGTCGTTAAAAAAAAAAAAATTGCAATTGAAAGTGAAAAATGTCATTTTTTGGCCAAAATTTCGTTAAATTTTGATTAATAACAAAAAAAGGAAAAATGTCATCATCAATGAAATACCACCAAATGAAAGCTCTATTAGTGAGAAGAAAAGGAGGTAAAATTAATTTGGGTGGTAAGTTGCATGACCGAGCAATAAACGGTGAAAGTAGTGTAGTGCAGAAGTGTAAAAAGTGGTCTGGTCATTAAGGGTGTTTAAGCTAGGGGAGCTGAGGTGGTTAAATCAATCAGATTCTCTCTTTTATTTTGGACAGCTCCTTTGGAAAATTAAATGAGGAATCTGATTGGTTGCTATGGGCAACTAAGCCAGTTCTACTTTACACCAGTTTGATAAATGACCCCCTTAATTCTTCTCTGTACCAATCCTGATTCCTATTCGTTTTGAATGTGTACTCTTTGTGGAAGCTTCCATGCTGATTTTTTTTAGATGAGGTATTGGTCATTTCAAAGACAATGTATAAGAAACTGGTTATACTAAAATCTTGTTAATGTGATAGTTTGGTCGATCTCTACTTATTGGCACCAAAAGAAAAGTCCACTGGAATCTGTGTAAATTCAGATGTAGCAAATGGACGTGAGGGCATGGGTGTGCATATTACACCTCAAATCTGTCATTACACTCCCTAACTTACTATTGTTAGGGCAGCTTTTAAATGCCATAGTGATTAGGGGCCTTTCTAGTGACAAGTATATTGTAGAGTATCCAGTCAGTCAAGAAAGGGTTAATACTTGGGACCACAGTGCATGAGGTAGGTATCAATAATAAGCCCCTGTAGTAACTATTGCAACTGTGCTGCTGATGTCATAGATGCATAAGTCTATGACATAAAGAACCCACAGATGAAGGTCCCATAACAGAAGGACAAACGGCCATTTGCAGAGCAATGCTTGATGTGTCTGGAGACCTCGAGTTTCACCATCTGTAGAGGGAGGAAGAGGAAGGCAGCCCTATCCGCCTGCCTTGTCAACAACTGGGAGACAACAGCTAACAACATGGAAAATAAGCACCCACAAGCGTCTTCCGCAGTATGCCATGTGTCCAGGCGTGCATGCAGCATCCTCCCTGTTTTTTAAAGGGCAAGGTTTTTGAAAGGTGGGTACATTGCTTCAATAATACAGGGATGGTAGGGAAGACAAAGAATTTGAGCCATAATTTCGGAGCGACAGCTACTACTTTGCTCCTGCGGCAGGTGCTGTGGTATTCTAACATGACCTCTCCACTGTGGTGAACTAAATAGGAGGCTGCTCAGATGCAGCTTGTTACCTAAAACTGGCCAAAACCAAACCAGCCCATTGGAGTCTACGGGTCCGTGAAAAACACTTCGTTCTGTCAGTGATATTCACTGACCATTGGTAGGAGCTGTGATTGAAACTAAATTTTCAGCCTAGTAGTGTATATGGAATGCAGATGACACCTGGAGGGCAAAAAACAGACACACGGATCCTTCACAGACATTTTCACGGATGAAAGACTGAGCAGCTTGACACAGATGTCATCACGGACGTGTGAAAGAGATCTTATTGTTATTGGGGCATTTATATATCACAGGGCGGCCACCAGCTCTCATTTCTCTTCACCACTCTGATACTGTGCAATCAGTGAGGGCATTGTTAGGCCTCATTCACACATCAGTGTTTGGTCAGTGATTTCCATCAGTGATTGTGAGCCAAAACCAGAAGTGGAGCCTCCACAGACATAAGGTAGAAGAAAAAGATCTGCACCTGTTCTGTGGTTAGACCCGCACCTGGTTTTGGCTCAAAATCACTGATAGAAATAACTGACCAAAATATTAGAGTGGCAAATGCAATGTGACGCGAGGTCTACCTTATCTTGCGTGTCCATTCTGTGCTCTCACTGCACTCTCTCACTCTCTCTCACTGAGTTCATTTCATTGGTGCAGAAAACCTGGCTGAATCTGTGCTGAAACCGCCTCCCATTGTTTTCAATGGGAGGCCTAGCGGCAGTTCATGCAGCCGAGGGTTATTGCCCCCCACAAAGCCGTACCCGGAGCCTGCTAGTGGTTTAGCTCCATTCAGTGGCAGAAACACAGAAAAACACAGCGCAGCAGTTTCTGACCTGGGATACACAGAGGATTTTGGAGCTGACAAAACCTACCTTTAAGGCCTCATGCACACGACAGTTGTTTTTCCCGGCCTCCGTTCCGTTTTTTTTGCAGATAGGATGGGGACCTATTCATTTCAATGGGTCAGCATAAAAATGCTGGAAGTTTATCCGTTTGTGTTCCACGTCCGTTGTCCGTGTTTCCCTTCAGCAAAAAAAATTGTGCATGTCCTACTTTTTTCACATTTGCGGACAAGGATAGGCATTTATTACAAGGGATCTGTGAAAAAAACGGATCCTCCAAAAAAAACAGATGCCGCATCCGTCTTTTTTAGCGGACGCACAATTTGCAGACACAAAAAAAAACTGTCGTGTGCATGAGGCCTAAAGGGATTGTGTCATTTCAGCAAGTGGCATTTGTCATGGTAGGAGAAAGTTAATACAAGGCATACTAATGTATTGCGAATGTCCATATTGCCTTCTTTGCTGGCTGGATTAATTTTTTTACCACATTATACATTGCTCGTTTCCATGGTTACAACCTCCCTGCAATCCATCAGTGGTGGACAAGCTTGCACACTGTAGAAAAAAAACACCAGCCTCTCTGGTGGCTGGTACAGTGGGAGCTTATATAGGCTGGTGCTTTTTCCTATATTGTGCAAGCTGATGGATTGCAGGGTGGTCGTAGCCATGGAAACGAGCAGTGTATAATGCAATAGAAAAATGAATACAGTCAAAGGAAGCAATATGGATAATACCACTACACTAGTAAGTGCCTCGTATTAACGTTCTCTACATGATAAATGCTATTTCCTGAAGTGAAACAACCCCTCTAAGGCCCTATTACACCTGAAGATAATTGTTCAGATCATTGCTAACAAGTGTTCATATGAATGCTCATTAGCGATGATCTGGCAATAGTGTAATACTGCCGCCAATTACCCGATGAGCGAGCAAATACACCTCAGCCGTGTTAGCCCCCCCATATCAAAATTTTTGAACAAAACATATGCAATTGGTTAGATCTTTGTTAGATCAGGTTAGATCAATTGTTGTTTGCGTTAGATCTCATACAGAAGTAGAGATATTAACAGTTATTTGCAGGGGGGGCTAACCCGTCATCAGCCCCCCCTTATCAAAAAATTGACCAAAAAATTAGCTATTTTGGAAGATATTTGTTAGATCAGGTATGATCAACTAGTTGTTTTGTTAGATCTCACATAATTACAGACTTATTAAGTGATTAATGAGGGGGGGCTAGCCCCCCCACATGCAATTTTCAGGTAAAATTTGATGCAGAGTAATAGGCCTTCGTTAGATCCGGTAAGATCAAGTGGTTTCAACGTTAGATCTCATTTAATTACAGAGATATTTCACATAAAAATACAGATATTAGGTAGTATTAAATAGGGGGGTTAGCCCCCCCACATGCAATTTTCTGGTAAAATTTGATGCAGACTAATAGGCCTTTGTTAGATCCGGTAAGATCAAGTGGTTTCAACGTTAGATCTCATATAATTACAGAGATATTATGGATATTTGGTATAACGTCAGGGGGGGCTAGCCCCCCCACATGCAATTTTCTGGTAAAATTTGATGCAGACTAATAGGCCTTCGTTAGATCCGGTAAGATCAAGTGGTTTCAACGTTAGATCTCATTTAATTACAGAGAAATTTCACATAAAAACACAGATATTAGGTAGTATTAAATAGGGGGGCTAGCCCCCCCACATGCAATTTTCTGGTAAAATTTGATGGAGACTAATAGGCCTTCGTTAGATCCGGTAAGATCAAGTGGTTACAACGTTAGATCTCATATAATTACAGAGATATTATGGATATTTGGTATTACATCAGGGGGGCTAGCCCCCCCACATGCAATTTTCTGTTAAAATTTGATGCAGACTAATAGGCCTTCGTTAGATCCGGTAAGATCAAGTGGTTACAACGTTAGATCTCATATAATTACAGAGATATTATGGATATTTGGTATTACGTCAGGGGGGGCTAGCCCCCCCACATGCAATTTTCTGGTAAAATTTGATGCAGACTAATAGGCCTTCGTTAGATCCGGTAAGATCAAGTGGTTTCAACGTTAGATCTCATTTAATTACAGAGATATTTCACATAAAAACACATATATTAGGTAGTATTAAATAGGGGGGTTAGCCCCCCCACATGCAATTTTCTGGTAAAATTTGATGCAGACTAATAGGCCTTCGTTAGATCCGGTAAGATCAAGTGGTTTCAACGTTAGATCTCATTTAATTACAGAGATATTTCACATAAAAATACAGATATTAGGTAGTATTAAATAGGGCGGCTAGCCCCCCCACATGCTATTTTGTGATAAAATTTGATGCAGACTAATAGGCCTTCGTTAGATCCGGTAAGATCAAGTGGTTTCAAGGTTAGATCTCATTTAATTACAGAGATATTTCAAATAAAAACACAGATATTAGGTAGTATTAAATAGGGGGGCTACCCCCCCCACATGCAATTTTCTGGTAAAATTTGATGCAGACTAATAGGCCTTCGTTAGATCCGGTAAGATCAAATGGTTTCAACGTTAGATCTCATTTAATTACAGAGATATTTCACATAAAAACACAGATATTAGGTAGTATTAAATAGGGGGGTTAGCCCCCCCACATGCAATTTTCTGGTAAAATTTGATGCAGACTAATAGGCCTTCGTTAGATCCGGTAAGATCAAGTGGTTTCAACGTTAGATCTCATTTAATTACAGAGATATTATGGATATTTGGTATTACGTCAGGGGGGGCTAGCCCCCCCACATACAATTTTCAGGTAAAATTTGATGCAGACTAATAGGCCTTCGTTAGATCTGGTAAGATGAAGTGGTTTCAACGTTAGATCTCATATAATTATAGAGATATTTCACATAAAAATACAGATATTAGGTAGTATTAAATAGGGGGGCTAGCCCCCCCACATGCAATTTTCTGGTAAAATTTGATGCAGACTAATAGGCCTTCGTTAGATCCGGTAAGATCAAGTGGTTTCAACGTTAGATCTCATATAATTACAGAGATATTTCACATAAAAATACAGATATTAGGTAGTATTAAATAGGGGGGCTAGCCCCCCCACATGCAATTTTCTGGTAAAATTTGATGCAGACTAATAGGCCTTCGTTAGATCCGGTAAGATCAAGTGGTTTCAACATTAGATCTCATTTAATTACAGAGATATTTCACATAAAAATACAGATATTAGGTAGTATTAAATAGGGGGGCTAGCCCCCCCACATGCAATTTTCTGGTAAAATTTGATGCAGACTAATAGGCCTTTGTTAGATCCGGTAAGATCAAGTGGTTTCAACGTTAGATCTCATATAATTACAGAGATATTATGGATATTTGGTATAACGTCAGGGGGGCTAGCCCCCCCACATGCAATTTTCTGGTAAAATTTGATGCAGACTAATAGGCCTTCGTTAGATCCGGTAAGATCAAGTGGTTTCAACGTTAGATCTCATTTAATTACAGAGATATTTCACATAAAAACACAGATATTAGGTAGTATTAAATAGGGGGGCTAGCCCCCCCACATGCAATTTTCTGATAAAATTTGATGCAGACTAATAGGCCTTCGTTAGATCCGGTAAGATCAAGTGGTTTCAACGTTAGATCTCATTTAATTACAGAGATATTTCACATTAAAACGCAGATATTAGGTAGTATTAAATAGGGGGGCTAGCCCCCCCACAAGCAATTTTCGGGTAAAATTTGATGCAGAGTAATAGGCCTTCGTTAGATCCGGTAAGATCAAGTGGTTTCAACGTTAGATCTCATATAATTACAGAGATATTATGGATATTTGGTATAACGTCAGGGGGGCTAGCCCCCCCACATGCAATTTTCTGGTAAAATTTGATGCAGACTAATAGGCCTTCGTTAGATCCGGTAAGATCAAGTGGTTTCAACGTTAGATCTCATTTAATTACAGAGATATTTCACATAAAAACACAGATATTAGGTAGTATTAAATAGGGCGGCTAGCCCCCCCACATGCTATTTTGTGATAAAATTTGATGCAGACTAATAGGCCTTCGTTAGATCCGGTAAGATCAAGTGGTTTCAACGTTAGATCTCATATAATAACAGAGATATTTCACATAAAAATACAGATATTAGGTAGTATTAAATAGGGGGGCTAGCCCCCCCCACATGCAATTTTCTGGTAAAATTTGATGCAGACTAATAGGCCTTCGTTAGATCCGGTAAGATCAAGTGGTTTCAACATTAGATCTCATATAATTACAGAGATATTATGGATATTTGGTATAACGTCAGGGGGGCTAGCCCCCCCACATGCAATTTTCTGGTAAAATTTGATGCAGACTAATAGGCCTTCGTTAGATCCGGTAAGATCAAGTGGTTTCAACGTTAGATCTCATATAATTACAGAGATATTATGGATATTTGGTATAACGTCAGAGGGGCTAGCCCCCCCACATGCAATTTTCTGGTAAAATTTGATGCAGACTAATAGGCCTTCGTTAGATCCGGTAAGATCAAGTGGTTTCAACGTTAGATCTCATTTAATTACAGAGATATTTCACATAAAAACACATATATTAGGTAGTATTAAATAGGGGGGTTAGCCCCCCCACATGCAATTTTCTGGTAAAATTTGATGCAGACTAATAGGCCTTCGTTAGATCCGGTAAGATCAAGTGGTTTCAACGTTAGATCTCATTTAATTACAGAGATATTTCACATAAAAATACAGATATTAGGTAGTATTAAATAGGGCGGCTAGCCCCCCCACATGCTATTTTGTGATAAAATTTGATGCAGACTAATAGGCCTTCGTTAGATCCGGTAAGATCAAGTGGTTTCAAGGTTAGATCTCATTTAATTACAGAGATATTTCAAATAAAAACACAGATATTAGGTAGTATTAAATAGGGGGGCTACCCCCCCCACATGCAATTTTCTGGTAAAATTTGATGCAGACTAATAGGCCTTCGTTAGATCCGGTAAGATCAAATGGTTTCAACGTTAGATCTCATTTAATTACAGAGATATTTCACATAAAAACACAGATATTAGGTAGTATTAAATAGGGGGGTTAGCCCCCCCACATGCAATTTTCTGGTAAAATTTGATGCAGACTAATAGGCCTTCGTTAGATCCGGTAAGATCAAGTGGTTTCAACGTTAGATCTCATTTAATTACAGAGATATTATGGATATTTGGTATTACGTCAGGGGGGGCTAGCCCCCCCACATACAATTTTCAGGTAAAATTTGATGCAGACTAATAGGCCTTCGTTAGATCTGGTAAGATGAAGTGGTTTCAACGTTAGATCTCATATAATTATAGAGATATTTCACATAAAAATACAGATATTAGGTAGTATTAAATAGGGGGGCTAGCCCCCCCACATGCAATTTTCTGGTAAAATTTGATGCAGACTAATAGGCCTTCGTTAGATCCGGTAAGATCAAGTGGTTTCAATGTTAGATCTCATATAATTACAGAGATATTTCACATAAAAATACAGATATTAGGTAGTATTAAATAGGGGGGCTAGCCCCCCCACATGCAATTTTCTGGTAAAATTTGATGCAGACTAATAGGCCTTCGTTAGATCCGGTAAGATCAAGTGGTTTCAACATTAGATCTCATTTAATTACAGAGATATTTCACATAAAAATACAGATATTAGGTAGTATTAAATAGGGGGGCTAGCCCCCCCACATGCAATTTTCTGGTAAAATTTGATGCAGACTAATAGGCCTTTGTTAGATCCGGTAAGATCAAGTGGTTTCAACGTTAGATCTCATATAATTACAGAGATATTATGGATATTTGGTATAACGTCAGGGGGGCTAGCCCCCCCACATGCAATTTTCTGGTAAAATTTGATGCAGACTAATAGGCCTTCGTTAGATCCGGTAAGATCAAGTGGTTTCAACGTTAGATCTCATTTAATTACAGAGATATTTCACATAAAAACACAGATATTAGGTAGTATTAAATAGGGGGGCTAGCCCCCCCACATGCAATTTTCTGGTAAAATTTGATGCAGACTAATAGGCCTTCGTTAGATCCGGTAAGATCAAGTGGTTTCAACGTTAGATCTCATTTAATTACAGAGATATTTCACATTAAAACGCAGATATTAGGTAGTATTAAATAGGGGGGCTAGCCCCCCCACAAGCAATTTTCGGGTAAAATTTGATGCAGAGTAATAGGCCTTCGTTAGATCCGGTAAGATCAAGTGGTTTCAACGTTAGATCTCATATAATTACAGAGATATTATGGATATTTGGTATAACGTCAGGGGGGCTAGCCCCCCCACATGCAATTTTCTGGTAAAATTTGATGCAGACTAATAGGCCTTCGTTAGATCCGGTAAGATCAAGTGGTTTCAACGTTAGATCTCATTTAATTACAGAGATATTTCACATAAAAACACAGATATTAGGTAGTATTAAATAGGGCGGCTAGCCCCCCCACATGCTATTTTGTGATAAAATTTGATGCAGACTAATAGGCCTTCGTTAGATCCGGTAAGATCAAGTGGTTTCAACGTTAGATCTCATATAATAACAGAGATATTTCACATAAAAATACAGATATTAGGTAGTATTAAATAGGGGGGCTAGCCCCCCCACATGCAATTTTCTGGTAAAATTTGATGCAGACTAATAGGCCTTCGTTAGATCCGGTAAGATCAAGTGGTTTCAACATTAGATCTCATATAATTACAGAGATATTATGGATATTTGGTATAACGTCAGGGGGGCTAGCCCCCCCACATGCAATTTTCTGGTAAAATTTGATGCAGACTAATAGGCCTTCGTTAGATCCGGTAAGATCAAGTGGTTTCAACGTTAGATCTCATATAATTACAGAGATATTATGGATATTTGGTATAACGTCAGAGGGGCTAGCCCCCCCACATGCAATTTTCTGGTAAAATTTGATGCAGACTAATAGGCCTTCGTTAGATCCGGTAAGATCAAATGGTTTCAACGTTAGATCTCATTTAATTACAGAGATATTTCACATAAAAACACAGATATTAGGTAGTATTAAATAGGGGGGGTTAGCCCCCCCACATGCAATTTTCTGGTAAAATTTGATGCAGACTAATAGGCCTTCGTTAGATCCGGTAAGATCAAGTGGTTTCAACGTTAGATCTCATTTAATTACAGAGATATTATGGATATTTGGTATTACGTCAGGGGGGGCTAGCCCCCCCACATACAATTTTCAGGTAAAATTTGATGCAGACTAATAGGCCTTCGTTAGATCCGGTAAGATCAAGTGGTTTCAACGTTAGATCTCATATAATTACAGAGATATTTCACATAAAAATACAGATATTAGGTAGTATTAAATAGGGGGGCTAGCCCCCCCACATGCAATTTTCTGGTAAAATTTGATGCAGACTAATAGGCCTTCGTTAGATCCGGTAAGATCAAGTGGTTTCAACATTAGATCTCATTTAATTACAGAGATATTTCACATAAAAATACAGATATTAGGTAGTATTAAATAGGGGGGCTAGCCCCCCCACATGCAATTTTCTGGTAAAATTTGATGCAGACTAATAGGCCTTCGTTAGATCCGGTAAGATCAAGTGGTTTCAACGTTAGATCTCATTTAATTACAGAGATATTTCACATAAAAACACAGATATTAGGTAGTATTAAATAGGGGGGTTAGCCCCCCCACATGCAATTTTCTGGTAAAATTTGATGCAGACTAATAGGCCTTCGTTAGATCCGGTAAGATCAAGTGGTTTCAACGTTAGATCTCATTTAATTACAGAGATATTATGGATATTTGGTATTACGTCAGGGGGGGCTAGCCCCCCCACATACAATTTTCAGGTAAAATTTGATGCAGACTAATAGGCCTTCGTTAGATCTGGTAAGATCAAGTGGTTTCAACGTTAGATCTCATATAATTACAGAGATATTTCACATAAAAACACAGATATTAGGTAGTATTAAATAGGGCGGCTAGCCCCCCCACATGCTATTTTGTGATAAAATTTGATGCAGACTAATAGGCCTTCGTTAGATCCGGTAAGATCAAGTGGTTTCAACGTTAGATCTCATATAATAACAGAGATATTTCACATAAAAATACAGATATTAGGTAGTATTAAATAGGGGGGCTAGCCCCCCCACATGCAATTTTCTGGTAAAATTTGATGCAGACTAATAGGCCTTCGTTAGATCCGGTAAGATCAAGTGGTTTCAACATTAGATCTCATATAATTACAGAGATATTATGGATATTTGGTATAACGTCAGGGGGGCTAGCCCCCCCACATGCAATTTTCTGGTAAAATTTGATGCAGACTAATAGGCCTTCGTTAGATCCGGTAAGATCAAGTGGTTTCAACGTTAGATCTCATATAATTACAGAGATATTATGGATATTTGGTATAACGTCAGGGGGGCTAGCCCCCCCACATGCAATTTTCTGGTAAAATTTGATGCAGACTAATAGGCCTTCGTTAGATCCGGTAAGATCAAATGGTTTCAACGTTAGATCTCATTTAATTACAGAGATATTTCACATAAAAACACAGATATTAGGTAGTATTAAATAGGGGGGTTAGCCCCCCCACATGCAATTTTCTGGTAAAATTTGATGCAGACTAATAGGCCTTCGTTAGATCCGGTAAGATCAAGTGGTTTCAACGTTAGATCTCATTTAATTACAGAGATATTATGGATATTTGGTATTACGTCAGGGGGGGCTAGCCCCCCCACATACAATTTTCAGGTAAAATTTGATGCAGACTAATAGGCCTTCGTTAGATCCGGTAAGATCAAGTGGTTTCAACGTTAGATCTCATATAATTACAGAGATATTTCACATAAAAATACAGATATTAGGTAGTATTAAATAGGGGGGCTAGCCCCCCCACATGCAATTTGCTGGTAAAATTTGATGCAGACTAATAGGCCTTCGTTAGATCCGGTAAGATCAAGTGGTTTCAACATTAGATCTCATTTAATTACAGAGATATTTCACATAAAAATACAGATATTAGGTAGTATTAAATAGGGGGGCTAGCCCCCCCACATGCAATTTTCTGGTAAAATTTGATGCAGACTAATAGGCCTTCGTTAGATCCGGTAAGATCAAGTGGTTTCAACATTAGATCTCATTTAATTACAGAGATATTTCACATAAAAATACAGATATTAGGTAGTATTAAATAGGGGGGCTAGCCCCCCCACATGCAATTTTCTGGTAAAATTTGATGCAGACTAATAGGCCTTCGTTAGATCCGGTAAGATCAAGTGGTTTCAACGTTAGATCTCATATAATTACAGAGATATTATGGATATTTGGTATAACGTCAGGGGGGCTAGCCCCCCCACATGCAATTTTCTGGTAAAATTTGATGCAGACTAATAGGCCTTCGTTAGATCCGGTAAGATCAAATGGTTTCAACGTTAGATCTCATTTAATTACAGAGATATTTCACATAAAAACACAGATATTAGGTAGTATTAAATAGGGGGGTTAGCCCCCCCACATGCAATTTTCTGGTAAAATTTGATGCAGACTAATAGGCCTTCGTTAGATCCGGTAAGATCAAGTGGTTTCAACGTTAGATCTCATTTAATTACAGAGATATTATGGATATTTGGTATTACGTCAGGGGGGGCTAGCCCCCCCACATACAATTTTCAGGTAAAATTTGATGCAGACTAATAGGCCTTCGTTAGATCTGGTAAGATCAAGTGGTTTCAACGTTAGATCTCATATAATTACAGAGATATTTCACATAAAAACACAGATATTAGGTAGTATTAAATAGGGCGGCTAGCCCCCCCACATGCTATTTTGTGATAAAATTTGATGCAGACTAATAGGCCTTCGTTAGATCCGGTAAGATCAAGTGGTTTCAACGTTAGATCTCATATAATAACAGAGATATTTCACATAAAAATACAGATATTAGGTAGTATTAAATAGGGGGGCTAGCCCCCCCACATGCAATTTTCTGGTAAAATTTGATGCAGACTAATAGGCCTTCGTTAGATCCGGTAAGATCAAGTGGTTTCAACATTAGATCTCATATAATTACAGAGATATTATGGATATTTGGTATAACGTCAGGGGGGCTAGCCCCCCCACATGCAATTTTCTGGTAAAATTTGATGCAGACTAATAGGCCTTCGTTAGATCCGGTAAGATCAAGTGGTTTCAACGTTAGATCTCATATAATTACAGAGATATTATGGATATTTGGTATAACGTCAGGGGGGCTAGCCCCCCCACATGCAATTTTCTGGTAAAATTTGATGCAGACTAATAGGCCTTCGTTAGATCCGGTAAGATCAAATGGTTTCAACGTTAGATCTCATTTAATTACAGAGATATTTCACATAAAAACACAGATATTAGGTAGTATTAAATAGGGGGGTTAGCCCCCCCACATGCAATTTTTTGGTAAAATTTGATGCAGACTAATAGGCCTTCGTTAGATCCGGTAAGATCAAGTGGTTTCAACCTTAGATCTCATTTAATTACAGAGATATTATGGATATTTGGTATTACGTCAGGGGGGGCTAGCCCCCCCACATACAATTTTCAGGTAAAATTTGATGCAGACTAATAGGCCTTCGTTAGATCCGGTAAGATCAAGTGGTTTCAACGTTAGATCTCATATAATTACAGAGATATTTCACATAAAAATACAGATATTAGGTAGTATTAAATAGGGGGGCTAGCCCCCCCACATGCAATTTGCTGGTAAAATTTGATGCAGACTAATAGGCCTTCGTTAGATCCGGTAAGATCAAGTGGTTTCAACATTAGATCTCATTTAATTACAGAGATATTTCACATAAAAATACAGATATTAGGTAGTATTAAATAGGGGGGCTAGCCCCCCCACATGCAATTTTCTGGTAAAATTTGATGCAGACTAATAGGCCTTCGTTAGATCCGGTAAGATCAAGTGGTTTCAACATTAGATCTCATTTAATTACAGAGATATTTCACATAAAAATACAGATATTAGGTAGTATTAAATAGGGGGGCTAGCCCCCCCACATGCAATTTTCTGGTAAAATTTGATGCAGACTAATAGGCCTTCGTTAGATCCGGTAAGATCAAGTGGTTTCAACGTTAGATCTCATATAATTACAGAGATATTATGGATATTTGGTATAACGTCAGGGGGGCTAGCCCCCCCACATGCAATTTTCTGGTAAAATTTGATGCAGACTAATAGGCCTTCGTTAGATCCGGTAAGATCAAATGGTTTCAACGTTAGATCTCATTTAATTACAGAGATATTTCACATAAAAACACAGATATTAGGTAGTATTAAATAGGGGGGTTAGCCCCCCCACATGCAATTTTCTGGTAAAATTTGATGCAGACTAATAGGCCTTCGTTAGATCCGGTAAGATCAAGTGGTTTCAACGTTAGATCTCATTTAATTACAGAGATATTATGGATATTTGGTATTACGTCAGGGGGGGCTAGCCCCCCCACATACAATTTTCAGGTAAAATTTGATGCAGACTAATAGGCCTTCGTTAGATCTGGTAAGATCAAGTGGTTTCAACGTTAGATCTCATATAATTACAGAGATATTTCACATAAAAATACAGATATTAGGTAGTATTAAATAGGGGGGCTAGCCCCCCCACATGCAATTTTCTGGTAAAATTTGATGCAGACTAATAGGCCTTCGTTAGATCCGGTAAGATCAAGTGGTTTCAACATTAGATCTCATTTAATTACAGAGATATTTCACATAAAAATACAATTATTAGGTAGTATTAAATAGGGGGGCTAGCCCCCCCACATGCAATTTTCTGGTAAAATTTGATGCAGACTAATAGGCCTTCGTTAGATCCGGTAAGATCAAGTGGTTTCAACATTAGATCTCATTTAATTACAGAGATATTTCACATAAAAATACAGATATTAGGTAGTATTAAATAGGGGGGCTAGCCCCCCCACATGCAATTTTCTGGTAAAATTTGATGCAGACTAATAGGCCTTTGTTAGATCCGGTAAGATCAAGTGGTTTCAACGTTAGATCTCATATAATTACAGAGATATTATGGATATTTGGTATAACGTCAGGGGGGCTAGCCCCCCCACATGCAATTTTCTGGTAAAATTTGATGCAGACTAATAGGCCTTCGTTAGATCCGGTAAGATCAAGTGGTTTCAACGTTAGATCTAATTTAATTACAGAGATATTTCACATAAAAACACAGATATTAGGTAGTATTAAATAGGGGGGCTAGCCCCCCCACATGCAATTTTCTGATAAAATTTGATGCAGACTAATAGGCCTTCGTTAGATCCGGTAAGATCAAGTGGTTTCAACGTTAGATCTCATTTAATTACAGAGATATTTCACATTAAAACGCAGATATTAGGTAGTATTAAATAGGGGGGCTAGCCCCCCCACAAGCAATTTTCGGGTAAAATTCGATGCAGAGTAATAGGCCTTCGTTAGATCCGGTAAGATCAAGTGGTTTCAACGTTAGATCTCATATAATTACAGAGATATTATGGATATTTGGTATAACGTCAGGGGGGCTAGCCCCCCCACATGCAATTTTCTGGTAAAATTTGATGCAGACTAATAGGCCTTCGTTAGATCCGGTAAGATCAAGTGGTTTCAACGTTAGATCTCATTTAATTACAGAGATATTTCACATAAAAACACAGATATTAGGTAGTATTAAATAGGGCGGCTAGCCCCCCCACATGCTATTTTGTGATAAAATTTGATGCAGACTAATAGGCCTTCGTTAGATCCGGTAAGATCAAGTGGTTTCAACGTTAGATCTCATATAATTACAGAGATATTTCACATAAAAATACAGATATTAGGTAGTATTAAATAGGGGGGCTACCCCCCCCCACATGCAATTTTCTGGTAAAATTTGATGCAGACTAATAGGCCTTCGTTAGATCCGGTAAGATCAAGTGGTTTCAACATTAGATCTCATTTAATTACAGAGATATTTCACATAAAAATACAGATATTAGGTAGTATTAAATAGGGGGGCTAGCCCCCCCACATGCAATTTTCTGGTAAAATTTGATGCAGACTAATAGGCCTTCGTTAGATCCGGTAAGATCAAGTGGTTTCAACATTAGATCTCATTTAATTACAGAGATATTTCACATAAAAATACAGATATTAGGTAGTATTAAATAGGGGGGCTAGCCCCCCCACATGCAATTTTCTGGTAAAATTTGATGCAGACTAATAGGCCTTTGTTAGATCCGGTAAGATCAAGTGGTTTCAACGTTAGATCTCATATAATTACAGAGATATTATGGATATTTGGTATTACGTCAGGGGGGGCTAGCCCCCCCACATGCAATTTTCTGGTAAAATTTGATGCAGACTAATAGGCCTTCGTTAGATCCGGTAAGATCAAGTGGTTTCAACGTTAGATCTCATTTAATTACAGAGATATTTCACATAAAAACACAGATATTAGGTAGTATTAAATAGGGGGGTTAGCCCCCCCACATGCAATTTTCTGGTAAAATTTGATGCAGACTAATAGGCCTTCGTTAGATCCGGTAAGATCAAGTGGTTTCAACGTTAGATCTCATATAATTACAGAGATATTTCACATAAAAATACAGATATTAGGTAGTATTAAATAGGGGGGGTAGCCCCCCCCCCCCCCCCACATGCAATTTTCTGGCAAAAAGACATTCAAGCTAATAGATAATTGTTCGTTTTTTATTAGGCCGCACATGGTGGTAAAAAGTAATAATCATAATGTAATTAGGAATAAAAGGTCTGATGGGATATATGTGACTCCATTTTGTCTCATTTAGCCACGTGTATTACATTTGGTTAGTGCACTACAAAACCTCCCTCCCCCCTATGGAATGTGAGACACTTCCTTAAACTGTTTCATGAAATCCATACATGTTGAAAGTATGAACAGCCTTCTAGCCATAAAAGGACATCTGGCTCAAGTGTCTACTAGCTTATGTGTATATACCTGATTGGTCAAATGCTGTTACTATGAGTCAGCTATGATGTTAATGCAGAGCTTATGTGTGACCATACTATTGGTCAAATACTAATGCTAACATATGATTGGATGTAAAGGAAGCTCAACCCCCTCTATTAAAACTGTTTGTCAGCTGTGAATAAACCAGAATGGATTGGAAATAGACATGTGTTCATATGGTCTATCTTCTTCATTCTCCCTGTACCGGTAAGACTTAATTCAAGCTGGCCACTGAAATCATGTGTCAGGGACACACCGTTAGGGAAGAGAGTAAATTTTCCTTACAGATTTGGGGGCTCAGTTTCCGGGATTGGGAGGGTCAACTCTTCAGGTCTACCGTGAAAGACATCAATTTTTGTCCGCCTTGGACCTGGGAGCAATGACCAAAAATCCCATTCAAGTAAGTCGAACCATCTATTTATGATTTCAGTGGATTGCGATGTCTGGTTCACGCAAATGTTGATTGTAAGCGGCTCATATCATTGAGTCCATATCGTTATAAAATGTTGATTGTAAGCGGCTCATATCATTGAGTCCATATCGTTATAAAATGTTGATTGTAAGCGGCTCATATCATTGAGTCCATATCGTTATAAAATGTTGATTGTAAGAGGCTCATTTGAGTCCGTATCGTTAAGAGATAGTGCACTATATAAGGATATCTGTTCCGGGAACAGAAGGATACAAGCTTGAATTAACTCTTATGTATATATAGTATAAGTATTTTAGAAGTATTAAGATTATCTGTCTGTGTGAGATGTTGGCCGGGTGGTTAGTTTACGGTCGCATCCCGCTTTGAAATCATTCTGTTTCTATCACTGCCAACATGTAAACTTTGTTGCACGGTCTAGTCCCACAAATTATTTTCTAGTAGACAATTGGGCAAGATGTGAGAATTGACAGTTAAAATGTGAAACAGAATGTTATGCCAGGCTGGCAGGGATGAAAGGCTGCAAAAAATCTGTTAGAAGCTTACAGACAGTGTACATCAGAGCTCCTGTGATTGTGAAGGGGGGCTATAGTGAGTGACAAGACACAGCAGAGTCAGGAAGTTAATTCATGGCAAGGGAAAAAGTGTCTCAGTGTTTGCAATTAGAAAGGGCTTGTGTTGAAAGTTCAGAAATGAACTGGTTAAGTTTTGTTGCCCTAATGATCTGTGTGTGTTTAAATAGTGACGATTTATAGTCCCTGGAATTAGAGATTAGAGCACTAAAAGATGGACAGTTAATGCATAAGTGTATTGATAGTTGAAGAGAGAAGTTGTTGAAGGATAATAATAGCCTGGTGCAAGCTGAGTTATGGTGGAAAAGTGTATATGGAAGTGACTGAGAGAACTTGAAGTTAGAGAAATGAAATGAGCAGCATTTCTTATTTCAAGATGGAGGATTTTGAATCCCATAGAGAACAAAGAAGTTGCCATGAGGCATCCCTCCCCCCCCCCCCCCCCCCCCCCACCACATCTGCAGTAAACTCCAAAATGTCACTTGTAGTCCCACAAAAAAAAAAAAAAAAAAAATGTCTTCCTGTTCTGTCTGAGATGTGTTTTCAGAGAGAGCCCCCTCCCATCTCACCCCCCTTCTCTGCTCAGGAATTTCATATGGGGGTTGAGGGGGGAGGGGGGCTGCTAATTGGTAATGCATAAGCAGCAATGTGAAGATACTAACCTGCGTTATCTATAAGATATTCCAGACAGGGCTCCAGTATTGATTGTATCTTTCCAAATTGCATGTTCCGATGGTTTAAAATGTGCCTGTAGTGATGATGCTAATTAGAAGTGTCCACTCGTATCAATCTAAGGTTGCACCCAATAAGTTCTTATTCAGATGTGAGTAAAAGTTTGAGGAACATGTGGTACAGCTGAACGTCTTGATGTATTGCTTTACTTCCCCTGTTTGAACACTCCTGAAATAGGAGACGCAAGGCAGGGGAAATGGGGGAAGGGTTAGTTATATACAATAAGTGGCGATGTGTGTAACACTAAAAAAAAAAAAAAAAAAAAAAAAAAACGACATGGCATATAAGATGATTTGTTAATTTTAACAAAATGACTGTATGATTAACATGTATATTGTTTTACAGCGACAGACCATCAGCAATTGTGCAAATGTGTTTGTCTGTGCTGCAAGTTTTGGGATGTAACAAAGAGATTGTGTGATTGGGTGAAAGATACATGATTCAGTGGAATGTGAATGGGTGTGGCTCTGAGTTATATGTACGTAGCAGAGCTGTGTGTGTAATTCATATTTTATGTATAAGGGCGTGGTTATGAGCTGGTTTGTGAAGATGAGTACATGAAAATGTATATGAATGCGTATGGAATACGGTATTTGTTTTTAAATATGCGCATTAAGAATTTTATTTTATTGGAAGTTTTTTGGTTTTTTATTGGTACCAACAGCATTGATCAAGCTGTACATTTTTATTTCAATGAAAAGTTTTTATGGGCCCTTTGTGTGTTCATGTCTGTATTGTCAGATCTGTTTGTTTCAATGTTTGCAGTTACATGTTACATGTTCAGTGTTGTGCTTAACATCAGAGCTCTGCTCGTATGGACAGCTAAGATACTAATGGCAGAACAGAAGACAGACCAAAGCGTCCACCAAAAGGGGCGGACTTAGGTGACTCAGAGTGTCAGGAAGGAAATGTGAGCCCTCTATGGGAATAAATGGGGTACTGACAAGGACATACAGAACAGATTCCTTACCAGTAGAAACCATGGACAGGGAATACATCATGTCATGTATTTAGCATTATACTAGATTACCCAGTCAGCCTATTAGGGAGAGATTTGTTCATTAGGCTTAACTTGCAGGTATCAGCAAAGAATCAGGACATAAGAGTACACTCAGGTCTCATTCCAGTCTCTACACCAGTGCCACTGATTCTTGCAAACATACAGGACCACCCAGAATAACATTAACCCTGCATTATGGTCCTCAAATGAATATGACACAGGATTCATAGATTGCACACATTACACAGCTACTGTGAAACCAGGTGTCATCTCAGTGTTCCAGAAACAATACCTGCTGTTAAAAGAGAAACTTGATGGGCTTAGGCCAATGATAGAAGAATTCCTACAAAAGGGAATCCTGGAAGAGGTGATTTCACCCTACAGCACGCCCGTGAATCCAGTGACAAAGGCAGATGGTGCTGCCCGCTTTGTACAGGATTTAAGGGCCATCAACAACATCATTGTGCCTATAGCCCCTGTTGTACCTGATGTCACTTAATTATTATCTGCCATTCCAGCAGACGCTGTTTGGTTCAGTGTGATAGATCTGAAAAATGCTTTCTTTTCTATCCCAGTTGATAAGATAACCAGACTACTTTTTGCTTTTTCCTTTGACAGACGCCAACTGACCTGGTGCTGAGATGCCCCAGGGATATGCTGATTCACCTGTAGTGTACAGCATAGTCCTCCGAGCGATGTTAGAGTCATGGTACATCCCCCCAAGGTTCTGTGCTGCTGCAATATGTCAATGATTTATTACTGTGTAGCATGTCAGCGGAGGCCAGCATTCAGGATGGTTTATCACTGTTATAATGGTTGTCAGGATGTGGTCACAAAGTGACACTTAAGCAAATGCAATGGTGTAAAATGCAGGTTGAATACTTGGGCTTTGTCCTCACAAAAGGTGAACGGAGAATCAGCACAGAAAGAGTCCAGTCTATTGCGGGTTTGGTCGCCCCGCACACCAAGAAAGAAATGTTATCTTTCCTTGGTATGATAAACGGTAGACAATGGATTACTGGTTGCTCCCACTATTGACAATGTTTTGAGGCAAGCCACTCTGGATGGAAATCCAGATTTGATTAAATGGTCTTCTGAAATGTACAATGCATTTGATTATCTGAAATGTTCGCTCATGTCGAGTCCAGGGCTGGGCCTCCCTGACTATAATATGCCCTTCCACATGTTTGCACGCCAAAATTGTAAAACCATGGCGGGTGTACTGACACAAGAAAACGGAGGCAAGTTGCGTCCTTGTGTGTTTTTCTCAAAGGTAATGCCCACCTCTGTCCAGGGGATGCCAGCATGTCTGTGTTCTCTTGCAGCCTGTGCTATGATGGTAGAGTCGGCAAATTCTTTCACAATGTGACATTACACCATTTTGCACACCACTCATGATGTTGTAGGCCTACTCAAGGACATCCGCACTCAACACAGCAGGCAGCTGAGCTTATTGCACTCACTAGGACATGTATTCTACATGCTGATAGACCTGTCACCATTCATACTGAGAGTAGGTACACACATGGGGTAGTGTGGGACCATGGTATGATCTGGCAGAGGAGAGGATTCACGGCAGCAGATGGTAAGGATCATGTCTCACAGGGCAATGCGCTGGCAGTTAAGATGGCGAAATGAGTTGCCAAAAGCAACCTCACAGGTTTGTATAACCATTGGGAGATGCCATGTTTGGCATCTCCAACCCCTGAGATGCTGCAAATACTTACTGATCTTCAGTGGTATGTCACTGAACAGGAACAGCAGGACTGGTGTTATCCAGTATTGCAGAAAAATCCTGAGATAGGATTAGTCTGCGAAGAGGGGAAGTTATGCATTCCCCCAACACAGTGCTTCCATCTTAAGTAGCACATTTCCACAGAGTAGGACATAAACAGCATTGAGATACTCATGGGTAGGCCTTTCCCCACACCATGGGCAAGACGCCCCCTGGTGGTGCAGGAAGGGGACTTGGACCTGATCAGAGAGAAGTACTAATCTGATCAAAGTCCTCAGTAAAACTGAAGAAAAAGTGGCTTGTAAGTCTCCTTCTCTTTCACAGGAATCAACCCCTCCATTCCGGATAGGCAACCAGGTGATGATCAAGATCTTAAAGAAGGGAAAGGAACCAGGAAGTTTCACCTACGGACAACCCACCGAGGTAGTCGTGATCACCAGAACAGCGGTCCTCACTGAACAATCGCCCACGTGGATCCACGCCACAAGGATTAAGTTGGTGAAGAAAAGAGAGGTACTAACGGGGGCAGACAGCCCTGACCTCCAACGAGGCCCAGAGGTACTAACGGAGGCAGACAGCCTTGACCTCGAAGAAGATACAGAAGGGGTACTAACGGAGGCAGACAGCCTTGACCCCCAACAAGATGACGCAGTCGGGAAATTCCTCGAGATGGCTGAGATGTAGTGCCTTAATAATTGTAATTTTGTGTCTCCTACTTACTGTCCCATGGCTGTGGAACAGACAGATATACCTGGAAACAGAATGCAGAGGGGAAGACAGTATATGCAAGACAAAGGAGAACTTATGGCTGTACCTGGCCAAAACTCTGAACTTAACTGACTTTTGTCTCCAAACCACTTTATCGGCATCTAACATTTTGGAGACATGTCTGGTAGCAGTCCCCACCCCACTAGACGTATGGACGGAGCTCCTACGTTCCCAATGGAACGACACAGACTTGGAGGATCATGATGTTAAATATGGATATGTAAATCCTTATCATGCTTGTTATGACTGTCCTACATATGAGAATCTGCAGAGTAATATGATAGAAGTAATTACAGGTCTTGTCACAGCAGCAGAAATATGTTATAACTTCACCTGTGATGAGACACTATTGCCTCCCTGCATACAAGCAAAAATGCAGAATAAGATTAAGCCAAATATTTGTGATAGAGATTTAGGTAGTTGTAAAAAGATAATATCAGGAAAGAATATGCAATGTAATATTACAAAAACAGTACCATCCCTAGACAAACATGTACCTCTACCAGCAGGATGGGTATTGGCCTGTGGGAATACTAGTTACACATACATACCGGCCAATATTACAGAGGGACCCTGTACAATAGCTAGGTTGACATTAGCAATGATACCACTATTCCCAGCAATGCAGACACGACACACGAGAGACACTTCCCTACAGTTACCAGAAAATTGCGATTATAATATGAATCTCCTCTCTAGATCAGAATATATGAGTTTAGGGGTATCTTTGATAGGAGTACCAGGGTTGGCCATATATAACCACAGGACAATATCAAAACTTGCCTGTTTTATGATAAAACAGATAAATGTCACTAGTGCAGTTCTGCAAGATATGCTGCTGGATATACAATCGTATGAAAAGGCTATCTTGCAGAATAGGGCAACTATTGACTATTTATTGCTCCAGCATGGTACAGGATGCTCAGCGTTCGCAGGGATGTGTTGTTTCAATTTATTAGATCACTCCCGTGGAATAAAAGATAAAATAGGCCAATTAGAGGAGATGAGGAAACATATAAAACAGGATGTTGACCAAGGTTGGTGGGACTGGCTTTTTGGCTGAATATCTGACTTTGGTCAAATAAGATATGTTTTAGGAGTGGTACTCGCCGTGGTCGCTGCAATAGTGGGTCTCTGCTGTTGTCTGTAGTGTGTGCCCTCCCTTCTAGCCATATGTCAAAAAGGTGGCCGAAAGAGGGGTACACTCAACATCCCTCTATACTCCGGTAGAGGTAGAAGAGGCAAACACAACCTCAACAAAGCCTGAGGATTATACTGCTGAAGGGTATATGGAATACCTAAAGGCTTATAAGCAAACCAAGGAAGAGCAGAGAAAGAACCATATAGTATATATATATATATATATATATAAGGTTCTAAGAGGGGATTTGATGGGATATATGTGACTCCATTTTGTCTCATTTAGCCACGTGTATTACATTTGGTTAGTGCACTACAAAACCTCCCTCCCCCCTATGGAATGTGAGACACTTCCTTAAACTGTTTCATGAAATCCATACATGTTGAAAGTATGAACAGCCTTCTAGCTGTCTACTAGCTTATGTGTATATACCTGATTGGTCAAATGCTGTTACTATGAGTCAGCTATGATGTTAATGCAGAGCTTATGTGTGACCATACTATTGGTCAAATACTAATGCTAACATAGGATTGGATGTAAAGGAAGCTCAACCCCCTCTATTAAAACTGTTTGCCAGCTGTGAATAAACCAGAATGGATTGGAAATAGACATGTGTTCATATGGTCTATCTTCTTCATTCTCCCGGTACCGGTAAGACTTAATTCAAGCTGGCCACTGAAATCATGTGTCAGGGACACACCGTTAGGGAAGAGAGTAAATTTTCCTTACAAGGTCTTTATTGCAGTTTTATTTTCTCTCAGATGACAGGAAAGTTAGTGATTTTATATCAGAAGTTAACCCTTTGTGGCAGTCGCTTAACATTACTTTGACTCAGTTCACTCCTAAGCAAATTAGCTGGTGAGCTTTTTTTGCGCAGTTGTCGTGCGTTTTTGTTTGTACAATTTTGCTTGTCCCACGGTTTGCCAGATGGTCACGGAGTCACCTACCTCCGACAGTCGCGCCGATGGTGCCATTGTATTCTAATGGCACCCCAGTTGCCCTGGGTGCAACGCGCGGCTTCCCACCACAATTCTGCCCGTGCAAACAAAAACGATCCTGGCTAAAACAGCCGTGCTTCATGGGTCGCTGAAAAGGTACATGTACCTTTTTCTAGGATTGCCATGTGGATGTCACCCCATTGAAATCAATGGGGCCGCACGGCAATCGCTGTGTGCAATTGTGCAGGACGCACGTCCCAGATCGCATAGGTCTGCACCGGCCTTTAAAGTAGCTCCTGCACCTTTTTTGCGCGACAGTTTTTTTTTAACGTTTGACAAATTGCAAAGGTGTGAACTGTGCTCATAGACCTGAATGGAAATTTATTTTGTGCGATATCATGCAAAGCGATATGAAGCTAAAGCCGCGACATAAATGGCTTAGAGGTGAACCTAAAGAAAGGACTTCTCCATTGAGAACAGAACACAACACTTTCTGCTTGTACTCTATGTGACCTCAGTCACAGGTTAAAAGTTCAGTTTGTATCTCTTTAGCATGTATCTTTTTTGATGGTGTGAACTCTTGAATGTATATGGATTATTTTGACATCATGGTATTTTTTATTTATTTAAACTTTTAGAAGTTGACAACTAGTTCAGAAGTCAATCTTGAATATAGCTGTAACCCAGTTATTGGGATCCAAGGTTCCCTGGACATTCTTTATGTGGCTTTTGTGTACTTTTCATCTGTGATTTTCAGGGCTGAATTTCAATACTGTTCTTCATGGTTGCATTTTAAGAAACCATGCAAGGTAAGTTTTCTTTGGACATAAATAGATTATATTTGTACTATTGAGGTAAAGGAATATATTAGTGACTTGAAAGTAGATTCATCCTGAATAAAGTGTGACATTGCAAAGGTGACACCCCAACCTGTTAGACAGTTTAGTCAAAAATCAATGGGGATTTCTACATAATAATTTCAAAACAAAATATAATGTGGGGAATTTATAGAAACTGGAGCAGACAGAATCTGCAGCAGCTGTGCATAGCAAACAATCAGCTTCTCTCTTCAGTTTTTTTAGTTATGTATTAAAAATAAAAGAGAGAAGCTGATTGGTTGCTATGCACAGCTGCTGCAGATTCTGTCTGCTCCAGTTTTAATAAATTCCTCTCTTTAAGGCCGGGTTCACACGAACGTGTGTGACCCGTGCCTGTGAAGCTGCCCGCAAATAGCGGGCCGCAATGCTTGTTCGCCGGCCGTAGGTCAGCCGCATCGGATCGCGGACCCATTCACTTTAATGGGTCCGCGATCCGGCCGTTCCGCGAAAAGATAGGACTTGTTCTATCTTTTAGCGGAACGGAACAACGGGACGTAACCCCAGGAGGCACTCCGTAGTGCTTCCGAGGGGTCCCGTCCCGTGCGGCCGTTCCGCGATTCCGGATTAGCGGACCCATTGAAGTGAATGGGTCCGCATCCGTGATGCGGAATTCACACGGAACTGTGGCCGTGTATTGCGGCCCGCGATTTGCGGGCCGCAATACGGCCACGGGTCACGCACGTTCGTGTGAACTTAGCCTTAGGGAGAGTTATCAAAACTGGTGTAAAGGAAAACTGGCTCAGTTGCCCATAGCGACCAATAAGATTCCACCTTTCATTTTTTTAGAGCTCCTTTGAAAAATGAAAGATGGAATCTGATTGGTTGCTATGGGTAACTAGGCCAGTTTTCCTTTACACCAGTTTTGATAAATTCCTCCTTTGTGTTTTCTGTCTACTAGGTTACCCTGACTTAAGCCCAATTTAGGAGGACCACTTTTGGGTTACTTTAAATGCACTGACACTATTCATACTTATAGATGATGATAATGAACACAATTACAAAATAAATAGTTTAAAAACTATTAAAGGTAAACAAGGTTTTATAACAAATAAAATATCCGGAGCCGGCAAGGCCCTCCATTTATGCACAGGCATTGTGCTGGGCCCCCCCAGGCTGAGGCCCTGGTTCTGCCAGTCGCTATACATCACTTCCTGTTCCTTCACAAGTCTCTGGATACAGAAGAGCACTCAGTACAGAGGGTTCATGTCCATTAATAAGGGATAGTACGATGGCTCCACAGTTTGTGACTCTGTTCTGAGTGTTTCCTGTTCATTCACTGCTGTGGCTCCAGAAAAGGAGATTGAGGACTCTGTATTCTCAAGTTATTTTTCAATTTTAAAAGGGAAATGTCAGGGGTCTGTTTAGACCCCTAATATTTCCCCGACGCCACTAAAAGTAAAAAAATAAAATAAATAAAAGGCAACACACACATATAATATACTCATACAACAGTGTGCACCATATTGTAGTGTACATTATGCACATGTGCTACAGTGCAGACCAGCTGATACTGATTATTATATTTTTTTTTTTCATCAATCTAATTATGTATTTTTAATATTTTTAATATTGATTTTATAAACATTATTTAACCTCTTAAGGGCACAGGGCGTACATGTACACCTTTGTCCGCTCTCTGTATATGGCGCCCGCAGGTGAACTGCTGCATCATGTAGCAGACACCCGCGGCTCATGTCCCCGATCAGCAGTTATGCCGATCGGGGACATTTAACACCTCAGATGCCGTGGTCAATCCTGACCACTGCATCTGAAATGAGAAAAAACTGAAAGTGAAAGTTAACTCACTGCTCCAGCTTTCCCGATCTGTGATTGGAGGAGCCGGAGCATGTGATCAGCAGCCTGTGTCCTTGTGAATGAACCCAGGCTGCTGAATAGTATTTCCTTCGAAGCCCTATGCTGTAATAGGGCTCCATTGGAAAGTAGTAAAATCATCATATATTCCAATGCAAGTACATTAGAATATATGATTTAAAAAATCGGATGATTGAATGTTATAGTCCCCAATGGGAACTATAAAAAAGTGTAAAAAAAAATAAAATAAATGAAAAAAATATATAAAAGTTCAAATCACCCCCCTTTTCCCAAAATCTAAATAAAAAAAAATATATAAAAATACATTATGGGTGTTGCAAGTTGCGAAAATGCCCATAGTATGAAAATATAATTATTTTTTCCCCATACGGCAAATAGCGAAACTGAAAAAAGCATCCAAATAGCGAATTCACCATTTGTGATCGCTTCATTTTCTACAAAAATATGTAATAAAAAGTGATCAAAAAGTCATACACACCCCACAATGGTATCAATAAAAATTTCTGATTGTCCCGCAAAAAATGAGTCCCAATACAGCTCCGTAAACGTAATTATAAAAAAGTTATAGGGGTCAAAACATGGCAACAAAAAAAATAAAACTGATTTTGTCCCACTTTAGAATTTTTTATTTACTACAAAACGCAAGAAAAACTATACATATTAGGTATCGTCGGATTCGTAATGACCTGTAGAATAAAAATAACTGGTCAGTTTTATCGCAAATCGAACAGCGTAAATAAAAAAAAAAGTAAAATTGTTGCAGAATCGCTCTTTTTTGCAATTTCACCCAATTTGGAATTTTTTCCTGCTTCCCACTACATCGTGTGCAATATTAAATGGTGGCGTTGGAAAGTATATCTTGTCCCGCAAAAAACAAGCCCTCATATGGCTATGTTAACCGAAAAATAAAAAAGTTATAGCTCCGGGAAGGCAGGGAGCGAAAAAAGAAAATGCTAAATCCCCCAAATCTCCGGTCCTTAAGAGGTTAAAATAATTTAAAAAAAGGTAAAAAATTGCAAAATAGTCTGTCCAGCTGAGGTTAAAAATGTTACACAGGGCTTGGCAGCAAAAGGGGTATAGGGATAGTCAAGGCTTGAATGAACTAAAAGAATAACATACTGTATGCTGCTGTTCATGTACATGACATATTTTAAGGCAGGAGTCTCAAACTCAATTCACCCGGGAGCCATTTTTTTCTCTCATGGGGGCCGCTCGCCAAATTTCATACTTTTAAATAAAATGTAACTATATCCGGTTTGGTACACTAATATACACACACAATAAGGTCACATTCATATCTGTAGGTTTAGGTGCGATTAGGGATTCCTGCATCGGAAACTTGCGCTTTCCTGCAGCAGGAATCACTAATCTGGCGTTCACAAGCGGCCGCTGTCACCCATTGAAGTTACTGATCAGGTGAGAGCAGTTGCATGTAAACGCCTGCACACCGCATGTAATGGGATGTGACATTATTACATGCCGTTAGAAAACACTCTCCCTGGATGCACAATCATTGCATTCAGGGAGAGTGATTGATTCCTAGCCGAATGTAATAATATCACGTCTCACGTCCATGACCGCGCACCTGACTTCTGAGCTGGCTGCGGGCCACATAGTACCACCTCGCGGGCCGCAATTGGCCCACGGGCCGGTACTTTAAGACCACTGTTTTAAGGGATTCCCTTATGCATGTATGTGTATATATATTTATATATATAACATTATATACGTTGTTCTATTGAAATTACATTGGTTTTTCAATTCTAATTGTAGATGCCACGAAAACCATCAGTTGATAGTGAGGTCTTAAAAGAAGCCCTAAAATGTTATCCAAACATTTTCAATGCTGAGGGAGAGTTAAAGCCAGCTTCTGATCCAGTATGGAGGGATGTATGTTCTCATTCCTCTTTCCAGAAAAAAGCCTCTGAGATAGAAGAATTGTCACAGAGTGCATTTAAGCCAAAATAGATCCATGATTATATTTATCAAAATAGGTATGGTCTGCAGACATTCCTGCGCCTGCAGTTCAGGCTTATCTCACCTCAGGCAGGAGATACAGTGCAAGAGTCCTCCTCTAACTCAAGCACTACAGATGAAGAATCTTCGGAGAACTGCTTAGCAGAGTCACAGGGAAGGCAACCAACAGTTTTATGGCAGCTATCAATACCTTATGAGCAATATTTAGAAATTGAGCCTAACACAGTAATCTATAATGAGGGTAGCTGCAAGAAGAGACGGAGAATACTTAAAAAAAATGCATGGAGTACTACAATTGCAGATGTGTTTTACGAACAACATGGGATTCCTTGTGTATTTTCTTTTAAGAGAAACAAAGTTCGTATCAGCAATGATCAGACAAGGAAATTTATAACTGCAACTGGACAGTGTAAAGAGTGCAAAGCAGCAGTTTATGTTTATGCAGAAGAGGAGCCTTGTGTTGGAAACCCTCTAATCCTTCATATTCGTGCTCCTGACACAAGATCCATAGTGCATGTAAAGAAATGTCAATTGAGAGGTGAAAAAAGAAGGAAAGTTGGTGAGGAGATGTTAAAAACACTACCCTGCAACTGGAGAAGAGAAAAACTTAATAAGGAAATTACATTTGGGGAAAAAGAGCCACCCAACATACCGTCTTTAAGAATTTGTAGAGATGCCAGACAGGAAGCCGTCCACAGGAAGTTTGGTACACCAAAGTTAAAAGATCCTGTTTTGTCTCTTGTAGAAATGAAAAGTACCCCAAAATATGCAGGTGATATTCACATTATCTCATATGATTTTTTTTTTGTACATTATTGGTCAAAGGAACAAACATACATTTACAAAAGGTATTGCTCAAAACACTCTTTCTCAAAAATTTAAGTAGATGCCACTGGGAGTTTGGTTCAAAAACTAAAAAGAGCAAATGGATTGTCAGCTCATATATTCTTATATGAGATTGTGATCAACTTTACAAATACTCAATTAAGTGTTTCTCAAATGTTGAGTGAATGTCAGGATACGCCAACTATAACTTTTTGGTTGGAAAAATGGCTCAAAGATGTACATAAATCACCTAAAGAATGTGTCTGTGACTTCTCATTGGCCTTACTTGGTGCATTATGCCGAGCCTTAAATGACTGTAGCCTTAACATCTATCTCAAAAAGTGTTTATCAATCTTACAGGGACTTAATACTGAAAAACTAGCATGCTTTATTCGGGTAGATGTCGCCCATCTAATTAAATCAGTTTGCCGATGGAAATGCTATCCCAAAAAGGCACAACTTGTTAGAAAATTTTATATTCGATGTGTTGGACTAATGATCAACTGCGCATCATTTCAGATTCTAAAACACCTTCTTCTCAGTACACTTATCCTTTCCAGGTGTGAGACAACTGGTGAAATGGCAAAAGACAAAATCTCTAAATATGAAACATCAAAGTCATACCTTTGTCATTGCATTGAGACGGGAGATTTAGAAATTATTGATGCCTATGTTGCGAAACAAGATGATAATGAAGAACTCAATGATGAAGAGGAAATAAATTCCCAGGCACTGGCAGAGTGGTTAAGTGACATTGTTCAGGAAGCAGATGAAACAAGTAGAGAACAGGTGATCAACCAAACCCTTATTTCTGTGTCGGCTTTTCTCAGAAACTACTGCGTTTGATCAAGTATTTCCCTATCTGGACATCAGTCATGCAACCAGCATTTCAATCTCCTAATAAAACAGCCTCTTCTGCGTCAGTTGAGGGTGACTTTGGCCTTCTGAAGAATGCTATTCTTCAGCACAATCAAAAACCACTCCGAGTTGACAAGTTTGTTGCATGCCATTTAACAGCTCTTTCTGGAATTTCTAAAATAGCAGCTGCTGGGCCCATTCCTACAATAATCAGTGCCAAAGCATTTATGGGAGATGTCATAAATGAGTTTGGACAAACCAAACCTCTGGAAGATGAAAAAGAGGTTAGTCCACAGTTACACATGTTGAAGGACTCCACTCAACTTCTGAAAGAACCTACTTCACAGGCCAAGCACATGAAGGAGAATTCCCTGAAGCTCATAGAGGAAAACACGCATATAGAGGAGAATTTCGTGGAGCCTATTGAAGAAAATAAGCACATGAAGGAGAATACCCTGGAGCTCCTAGAAGAAAACAAGTATATGGAGGGAAATATCCTGGAGCCTATAGAAGAAATCAAGCATATGGAGGAGAATGTCCTAGAGCTTCTAGAAGAAGAGTCCTGGCGGGGGAAAAACAAAAAGCCTTACAAAACTGAATGTGATTCTCAAGGAAAAAATGATGTCACTTCAAAGATTCTGAAGTCCAAGAATTCTGTTGACCCATTGAATAGACCCTTTAAGAAAAGACAGACATATTTAACACCATTTCCAAACATAACTCAAATAATTGACAAACCTTGCTCAAGAAAGCCATTAGGCATACTGAGGAATGGAAATCTTTTAAACCCCATTAAATTAAGCAAGGCTATATATAAGCTAAATAACACTTGTCCATTTGATTCTCTGCTGCACAGTTTGTCTTCCATCTACATTGATTATGAGTTATACAGAAACTTTGTAGCTAGTTGCCAAAACCCCTTTCTCAATTTTGTTAAATATTTTGTTGAAAATGGTCCTAATCAATATGTCTACAAACAAAGAGCTCAATTGTTACTGGAGATTTACCCATGTGTCCAAATTCCTGGTGGAATTGTAAACTTAAATGCAGAAGATTACATCGGCAATACTATTCAATTGTATTTGAAAAATGTTCCAAGTGCAGTCGAAACTTCAATTTGTCAAAATGCAGCATGTAAAAATAATAGTAAACGCTGTAGTATATTTTGGCCAATAAACACAAATGACCTGAAACATGGCTTTGCCTATGCAATGCAAAGTTCATCTAAGATCATCAATAGACCATGTTCACCCACCTGCGGCCAACGTACTACAATCATCACTAGGCCGGGCCCACATCTAATAATTGAGCCACGTGTTGGTTTACCTTTAACAAAATATTTTCTCTCTGAATTTCCAAGTGAAATAACAATATCCGATACACTTTATGCACTAGGAGCAGTTATAGTACATGTTCAAGGATGCCACTATGTGTCCTACTGTAAAAGAAAAAACAAAGTGTGGGAAGAATATAATGATATTAACCACGCTGTAAAAACTGTTGACCCCAACAAAGTATGTGGACTATCAGAGGTTGTTATATATGTTAAAGTCTAAGTAATTCTGACTACATAATACTGGTCAGTGCTTCATAAACTAGAAACTTTCCTTAGTGAGTAATACCGAAAAACAATCTGTATGCCTGCGCCATTTTTGGTTGTTCTGTTTCTACTACACTCCTGTACTCAGTCTCCTTACCCCCCCCCCCCACCCATATACTTTCGAATCTTCTCTGTAAGAACCCCTAAATTGCTTCTATAGATTAGCACCTAAGTATTCTGTGTTCTGTTGGATTGTAACTTTACCTAGTTAGGTAGCTGTAGTTATGCATGGATTTTGTACCTATACAGTTAGTGATAAGCTATTTTTTATATTGCCTATTCTCTGATACTCTACACAATATACAGTAGATACTGACAATTGTTCTTATATGCTGATATGTTGGCTCTTTAATAAAAAAATAAAATAAAAAAATATATAAAATTATTTACAACACTTTCACTATTCTTTTTTGATTTTTTCCAATTTCAAATATTTGTTTTAAATACTGCTATTATATAGGTACTTCCACCTTATTGCAAACATCAAACCCCCTTCTTTGGTCTTAAAAAAAAACCAGCTTCTGAATGGACTTTTCAAAACATAGTAAAACCAATGGAAGCATTTTGCTCTACCATATCTTTGATATCAGCTGTCTTGGAAATACCGTATTTTCCCGCGTACCGTTTTTTCGCCCTATAAGACGCACCGGCCCATAAGACGCACCTAGGTTTTTGAGGAGGAAAATAAGAAAAAAAATATTTTTAACCAAAAGGTGTGCTTTTGGTGGGTTTGGAACTAATGGTGGTCTATGGATGGCACTATTACTGGGGATCTGTGAAGGACACTGTTATGGGGGGATCTATGGATGACGGACACTGTTATGGGGGGATCTGTGGATGACGGACACTGTTATGGGGGGATCTGTGGATGACGGACACCTATGGGGGGATCTGTGGATGATGGACACTTATGGGGGATCTGTGGATGACGGACACTGTTACAGGGGGGATCTGTGGCTGGCACTGTTACAGGGGGGATCTGTGGATGGCACTGTTATACATGTGCCATTCACAGACCCCCCACCCCATAACAGTGCCATCCACAGACCCCCCCCAGCCCATTACAGTGCCATCCACATACCCCCACCCCTTAACTGTGCCATCCATGTTATCCACAGATTTCCCCGCCGCCGCCTCCGCCCCCGCCCCCCCTAGTATACAAATATAAAATGTATTATTCAATTAAAAGTTATTACACATGCCCCCCTCACTCCTAATAGTACCGTATATCCTAATTGCTTCTGTACAATGCCGGCCGGCGCGTCACTCACTGACGTCACTTGCCTATGCCGCCTACTTCATTCATAAAGTAGGCGGTGCAGGCACGTGACATCAGGGAGTTACGCTGCCGCCCGCCTGGCCTGCCTGCCGGCATTGTACAGAAGCTATTAGGGTATACGGTACTATTAGGAGTGAGGGGGGCATGTTTAATAACTTTTAATTGAATAATACATTTTATATTTGTGCAGCACTGGAGCGGCGGGGCTATAGTACAGTGACTGCACCGCTCCGCCGCAATTGCCGGCCCCAGCTCCTCCTCCCAGTCCCTCCTCCGCTCGCACATCGCAGCCAGCGATGTTAAACTGGTCAGCATTCGCCCCATAAGACGCAGGGGCATTTTCCTCCCATTTTTTTTGGGGGGGGGGAAAGTGCGTCGTATGGGGCAAAAAATATGGTATATGACGACCCCCAACTTTTCCATTTAAAATACAGTGTTTGGGCTATACTCGCCGTATAAGACTACCCCTCTATATACTGTACTATTGTTAACCCCACCTGTGGTTTACTGTATTTATTGCAAAAAAGTGATTTTATAGATATGCAAATTACCAGTACCTTTGTGCCCAAGGGGCTGTCCCTCCGCCGTTTTGTGCCCAGCCGCTTCCCGAATACTGGATCCCAGTGGCGCCCCTCTCTTAATTTATTCACTGCACTCGTTCGTTCTTGCTGTGAGGGAGGAGGGAAAAGAGACAGCGCCAACTAACTGCGCATGCGCGAGATTACAAGCTGCTTCAGAAGATAAAAAACCAAAGTGCAGTGAATAAATTATCTTCTGAAGCTGCTCGTAATCTCGCGCATGCGCAGTTAGTTGGCGCTGTCTCCTCTATTCCCTCCTCCCTCACAGCAAGAATGAACGAGTGCAGTGAATAAATTAAGAAAGGGGCGGCGCTGGAATCCAGGATTCGGGGCGTGTCTGGGCACAAAACGGCGTCAGCCTCTTGGCCGCAAAGGTACCGGTACTGGTAATTTGTATATCTATAAAATATATGTTTTTTGCAATAAATAAACCACAGGCCCCTCCTCCGCCCCTCTATCATCATTGGTGGCAGCAGGCAGCACAGGGGGGAAGGAGGGACTGCTTCCCCTGTGCTGCCTCATACCCGGCGTATAAGATGACCCCCGACTTTTGAAAATAATTTCTAGTGTTAGAAAGTCGTCTTATACGTCGGAAAATACGGTAGTTAAACTTTGGACTGCCACGACACCTCCTACCAAATCTATTACCTAATTCTGTCTGTCTATCTGTCTGTCTATCTGTCTTTAACATAATTACATGTGAAAAATTGTGGTACCCTAAGATACAAAGGAATTAGATATGGATCTAGGTGAATGGAATAAGTGAAGAATATGGTTTTCATACTATAGCTCAAAAGTCAAACACAATTGATAAGAACTGTAATGTTGATAGAACAGCGGTGCGGTATCTGTCACTGTTTTGAATATATCTCAGTGATGTTTTGGATTTCTATACTACAATTACAAGCCCTACTTTTACTTTAAAATGACACTAAACTCAGGAGTTAACTGTTAAAAATGCATTCAAGCACCCCAACTATTTAGGGAAATGTATTTTATTTGTGTATCACTCGGCTGTATATCCTCCAATCATCTCTAAATTGGTGCTGATACTGTACTTTTTGAAAGGCTACCCCCCACCCTTATGTCATATTACCTCATATCTCTGTTTATGTGAAATATCTCTGTAATTAAATGAGATCTAACGTTGAAACCACTTGATCTTACCGGATCTAACGAAGGCCTTTTAGTCTGCATCAAATTTTACCAGAAAATTGCATGTGGGGGGGCTAGCCCCCCTATTTAATACTACCTAATATCTGTATTTTTATGTGAAATATCTCTGTAATTATATGAGATCTAACGTTGAAACCACTTGATCTTACCGGATCTAACAAAGGCCTATTAGTCTGCATCAAATTTTACCAGAAAATTGCATGGGGGGGCTAGCCCCCCCTGACGTAATACCAAATATCCATAATATCTCTGTAATTATATGAGATCTAACGTTGAAACCACTTGATCTTACCAGATCTAACGAAGGCCTATTAGTCTGCATCAAATTTTACCAGAAAATTGCTTGTGGGGGGGCTAGCCCCCCTATTTAATACTACCTAATATCTGTATTTTTATGTGAAATATCTCTGTAATTATATGAGATCTAACGTTGAAACCACTTGATCTTACCGGATCTAACAAAGGCCTATTAGTCTGCATCAAATTTTACCAGAAAATTGCATGTGGGGGGGCTAGCCCCCCCTGACGTAATACCAAATATCCATAATATCTCTGTAATTATATGAGATCTAACGTTGAAACCACTTGATCTTACCGGATCTAACGAAGGCCTATTAGTCTGCATCAAATTTTACCAGAAAATTGCATGTGGGGGGGCTAGCCCCCCTATTTAATACTACCTAATATCTGTATTTTTATGTGAAATATCTCTGTAATTAAATGAGATCTAATGTTGAAACCACTTGATCTTACCGGATCTAACGAAGGCCTTTTAGTCTGCATCAAATTTTACCAGAAAATTGCATGTGGGGGGGCTAGCCCCCCCGACGTAATACCAAATATCCATAATATCTCTGTAATTATATGAGATCTAACGTTGAAACCACTTGATCTTAACGGATCTAACGAAGGCCTATTAGTCTGCATCAAATTTTACCAGAAAATTGCACGTGGGGGGGCTAGCCCCCCTGACGTAATACCAAATATCCATAATATCTCTGTAATTATATGAGATCTAACGTTGAAACCACTTGATCTTACCAGATCTAACGAAGGCCTATTAGTCTGCATCAAATTTTACCAGAAAATTGCATGTGGGGGGGCTACCCCCCCTATTTAATACTACCTAATATCTGTGTTTTTATGTGAAATATCTCTGTAAATAAATGAGATCTAACGTTGAAACCACTTGATCTTACCGGATCTAACGAAGGCCTATTAGTCTGCATCAAATTTTACCAGAAAATTGCATGTGGGGGGGGCTAGCCCCCCTATTTAATACTACCTAATATCTGTATTTTTATGTGAAATATCTCTGTAATTAAATGAGATCTAACGTTGAAACCACTTGATCTTACCGGATCTAACGAAGGCCTATTAGTCTGCATCAAATTTTACCAGAAAATTGCATGTGGGGGGGCTAGCCCCCCTATTTAATACTACCTAATATCTGTATTTTTATGTGAAATATCTCTGTAATTAAATGAGATCTAACGTTGAAACCACTTGATCTTACCGGATCTAACGAAGGCCTATTAGTCTGCATCAAATTTTACCAGAAAATTGCATGTGGGGGGCTAGCCCCCCTATTTAATACTACCTAATATTTGTATTTTTAGGTGAAATATCTCTGTAATTATATGAGATCTAACGTTGAAACCACTTGATCTTACCGGATCTAACGAAGGCCTATTAGTCTGCATCAAATTTTACCAGAAAATTGCATGTGGGGGGGCTAGCCCCCCTATTTAATACTACCTAATATCCGTATTTTTATGTGAAATATCTCTGTAATTAAATGAGATCTAACGTTGAAACCACTTGATCTTACCGGATCTAACGAAGGCCTTTTAGTCTGCATCAAATTTTACCAGAAAATTGCATGTGGGGGGGCTAGCCCCCCCGACGTAATACCAAATATCCATAATATCTCTGTAATTATATGAGATCTAACGTTGAAACCACTTGATCTTACCGGATCTAACGAAGGCCTATTAGTCTGCATCAAATTTTACCAGAAAATTGCACGTGGGGGGGCTAGCCCCCCCTGACGTAATACCAAATATCTATAATATCTCTGTAATTATATGAGATCTAACGTTGAAACCACTTGATCTTACCAGATCTAACAAAGGCCTATTAGTCTGCATCAAATTTTATCAGAAAATTGCTTGTGGGGGGGCTAGCCCCCCTATTTAATACTACCTAATATCTGTATTTTTATGTGAAATATCTCTGTAATTATATGAGATCTAACGTTGAAACCACTTGATCTTACCGGATCTAACAAAGGCCTATTAGTCTGCATCAAATTTTACCAGAAAATTGCATGTGGGGGGGCTAGCCCCCCCTGACGTAATACCAAATATCCATAATATCTCTGTAATTATATGAGATCTAACGTTGAAACCACTTGATCTTACCGGATCTAACGAAGGCCTATTAGTCTGCATCAAATTTTACCAGAAAATTGCATGTGGGGGGGCTAGCCCCCCTATTTAATACTACCTAATATCTGTATTTTTATGTGAAATATCTCTGTAATTAAATGAGATCTAACGTTGAAACCACTTGATCTTACCAGATCTAACGAAGGCCTATTAGTCTGCATCAAATTTTACCAGAAAATTGCATGTGGGGGGGCTAGCCCCCCCGACGTAATACCAAATATCCATAATATCTCTGTAATTATATGAGATCTAACGTTGAAACCACTTGATCTTACCGGATCTAACGAAGGCCTATTAGTCTGCATCAAATTTTACCAGAAAATTGCACGTGGGGGGGCTAGCCCTCCTGACGTAATACCAAATATCCATAATATCTCTGTAATTATATGAGATCTAACGTTGAAACCACTTGATCTTACCAGATCTAACAAAGGCCTATTAGTCTGCATCAAATTTTACCAGAAAATTGCTTGTGGGGGGGCTAGCCCCCCTATTTAATACTACCTAATATCTGTATTTTTATGTGAAATATCTCTGTAATTATATGAGATCTAACGTTGAAACCACTTGATCTTACCGGATCTAACAAAGGCCTATTAGTCTGCATCAAATTTTACCAGAAAATTGCATGTGGGGGGGCTAGCCCCCCCTGACGTAATACCAAATATCCATAATATCTCTGTAATTATATGAGATCTAACGTTGAAACCACTTGATCTTACCGGATCTAACGAAGGCCTATTAGTCTGCATCAAATTTTACCAGAAAATTGCATGTGGGGGGGCTAGCCCCCCCTGACGTAATACCAAATATCCATAATATCTCTGTAATTATATGAGATCTAACGTTGAAACCACTTGATCTTACCAGATCTAACAAAGGCCTATTAGTCTGCATCAAATTTTACCAGAAAATTGCATGTGGGGGGGGCTAGCCCCCCTATTTAATACCACCTAATATCTGTGTTTTTATGTGAAATATCTCTGTAATTAAATGAGATCTAACGTTGAAACCACTTGATCTTACCGGATCTAACGAAGGCCTTTTAGTCTGCATCAAATTTTACCAGAAAATTGCATGTGGGGGGGCTAGCCCCCCCGACGTAATACCAAATATCCATAATATCTCTGTAATTATATGAGATCTAACGTTGAAACCACTTGATCTTACCGGATCTAACGAAGGCCTATTAGTCTGCATCAAATTTTACCAGATAATTGCACGTGGGGGGTTAGCCCCCCCTGACGTAATACTAAATATCCATAATATCTCTGTAATTATATGAGATCTAACGTTGAAACCACTTGATCTTACCAGATCTAACAAAGGCCTATTAGTCTGCATCAAATTTTACCAGAAAATTGCTTGTGGGGGGGCTAGCCCCCCTATTTAATACTACCTAATATCTGTATTTTTATGTGAAATATCTCTGTAATTATATGAGATCTAACGTTGAAACCACTTGATCTTACCGGATCTAACAAAGGCCTATTAGTCTGCATCAAATTTTACCAGAAAATTGCATGTGGGGGGGCTAGCCCCCCCTGACGTAATACCAAATATCCATAATATCTCTGTAATTATATGAGATCTAACGTTGAAACCACTTGATCTTACCAGATCTAACGAAGGCCTATTAGTCTGCATCAAATTTTACCAGAAAATTGCTTGTGGGGGGGCTAGCCCCCCTATTTAATACTACCTAATATCTGTGTTTTTATGTGAAATATCTCTGTAATTAAATGAGATCTAACGTTGAAACCACTTGATCTTACCGGATCTAACGAAGGCCTATTAGTCTGCATCAAATTTTACCAGAAAATTGCATGTGGGGGGGCTAGCCCCCCTATTTAATACTACCTAATATCTGTGTTTTTATGTGAAATATCTCTGTAAATAAATGAGATCTAACGTTGAAACCTCTTGATCTTACCGGATCTAACGAAGGCCTATTAGTCTGCATCAAATTTTACCAGAAAATTGCATGTGGGGGGGCTAGCCCCCCTATTTAATACTACCTAATATCTGTATTTTTATGTGAAATATCTCTGTAATTAAATGAGATCTAACGTTGAAACCACTTGATCTTACCGGATCTAACGAAGGCCTATTAGTCTGCATCAAATTTTACCAGAAAATTGCATGTGGGGGGGCTAGCCCCCCTATTTAATACTACCTAATATCTGTATTTTTATGTGAAATATCTCTGTAATTAAATGAGATCTAACGTTGAAACCACTTGATCTTACCGGATCTAACGAAGGCCTATTAGTCTGCATCAAATTTTACCAGAAAATTGCATGTGGGGGGCTAGCCCCCCTATTTAATACTACCTAATATTTGTATTTTTAGGTGAAATATCTCTGTAATTATATGAGATCTAACGTTGAAACCACTTGATCTTACCGGATCTAACGAAGGCCTATTAGTCTGCATCAAATTTTACCAGAAAATTGCATGTGGGGGGGCTAGCCCCCCTATTTAATACTACCTAATATCTGTATTTTTATGTGAAATATCTCTGTAATTAAATGAGATCTAACGTTGAAACCACTTGATCTTACCGGATCTAACGAAGGCCTTTTAGTCTGCATCAAATTTTACCAGAAAATTGCATGTGGGGGGGCTAGCCCCCCCGACGTAATACCAAATATCCATAATATCTCTGTAATTATATGAGATCTAACGTTGAAACCACTTGATCTTACCGGATCTAACGAAGGCCTATTAGTCTGCATCAAATTTTACCAGAAAATTGCACGTGGGGGGGCTAGCCCCCCTGACGTAATACCAAATATCCATAATATCTCTGTAATTATATGAGATCTAACGTTGAAACCACTTGATCTTACCAGATCTAACAAAGGCCTATTAGTCTGCATCAAATTTTACCAGAAAATTGCTTGTGGGGGGGCTAGCCCCCCTATTTAATACTACCTAATATCTGTATTTTTATGTGAAATATCTCTGTAATTATATGAGATCTAACGTTGAAACCACTTGATCTTACCGGATCTAACAAAGGCCTATTAGTCTGCATCAAATTTTACCAGAAAATTGCATGTGGGGGGGCTAGCCCCCCCTGACGTAATACCAAATATCCATAATATCTCTGTAATTATATGAGATCTAACGTTGAAACCACTTGATCTTACCGGATCTAACGAAGGCCTATTAGTCTGCATCAAATTTTACCAGAAAATTGCATGTGGGGGGGCTAGCCCCCCTATTTAATACTACCTAATATCTGTATTTTTATCTGAAATATCTCTGTAATTAAATGAGATCTAACGTTGAAACCACTTGATCTTACCGGATCTAACGAAGGCCTTTTAGTCTGCATCAAATTTTACCAGAAAATTGCATGTGGGGGGGCTAGCCCCCCCGACGTAATACCAAATATCCATAATATCTCTGTAATTATATGAGATCTAACGTTGAAACCACTTGATCTTACCGGATCTAACGAAGGCCTATTAGTCTGCATCAAATTTTACCAGAAAATTGCACGTGGGGGGGCTAGCCCCCCCTGACGTAATACCAAATATCCATAATATCTCTGTAATTATATGAGATCTAACGTTGAAACCACTTGATCTTACCAGATCTAACAAAGGCCTATTAGTCTGCATCAAATTTTACCAGAAAATTGCTTGTGGGGGGGCTAGCCCCCCTATTTAATACTACCTAATATCTGTATTTTTATGTGAAATATCTCTGTAATTATATGAGATCTAACGTTGAAACCACTTGATCTTACCGGATCTAACAAAGGCCTATTAGTCTGCATCAAATTTTACCAGAAAATTGCATGTGGGGGGGCTAGCCCCCCCTGACGTAATACCAAATATCCATAATATCTCTGTAATTATATGAGATCTAACGTTGAAACCACTTGATCTTACCAGATCTAACGAAGGCCTATTAGTCTGCATCAAATTTTACCAGAAAATTGCTTGTGGGGGGGCTAGCCCCCCTATTTAATACTACCTAATATCTGTGTTTTTATGTGAAATATCTCTGTAATTAAATGAGATCTAACGTTGAAACCACTTGATCTTACCGGATCTAACGAAGGCCTATTAGTCTGCATCAAATTTTACCAGAAAATTGCATGTGGGGGGGCTAGCCCCCCCTGACGTAATACCAAATATCCATAATATCTCTGTAATTATATGAGATCTAACGTTGAAACCACTTGATCTTACCGGATCTAACGAAGGCCTATTAGTCTGCATCAAATTTTACCAGAAAATTGCATGTGGGGGGGCTAGCCCCCCCTGACGTAATACCAAATATCCATAATATCTCTGTAATTATATGAGATCTAACGTTGAAACCACTTGATCTTACCGGATCTAACGAAGGCCTATTAGTCTGCATCAAATTTTACCAGAAAATTGCATGTGGGGGGGCTAGCCCCCCCTGACGTAATACCAAATATCCATAATATCTCTGTAATTATATGAGATCTAACGTTGAAACCACTTGATCTTACCAGATCTAACAAAGGCCTATTAGTCTGCATCAAATTTTACCAGAAAATTGCATGTGGGGGGGCTAGCCCCCCTATTTAATACCACCTAATATCTGTGTTTTTATGTGAAATATCTCTGTAATTAAATGAGATCTAACGTTGAAACCACTTGATCTTACCGGATCTAACGAAGGCCTTTTAGTCTGCATCAAATTTTACCTGAAAATTGCATGTGGGGGGGCTAGCCCCCCCTCATTAATCACTTAATAAGTCTGTAATTATGTGAGATCTAACAAAACAACTAGTTGATCATACCTGATCTAACAAATATCTTCCAAAATAGCTAATTTTTTGGTCAATTTTTTGATAAGGGGGGGCTGATGACGGGTTAGCCCCCCCTGCAAATAACTGTTAATATCTCTACTTCTGTATGAGATCTAACGCAAACAACAATTGATCTAACCTGATCTAACAAAGATCTAACTAATTGCATATGTTTTCTTCAAAAATTTTGATATGGGGGGGCTAACACGGCTGAGGTAGCAAATACTCGTTCATCGGGCAATCAGAATCTTTTAGGAGGTTTAAAAATCCTTGTTTGTGGGCAGCAGATTGTGTCATGTAATCACGATCTGCTGCCGGCAAACAGTGATTCAGTATGGAGGCGAGTGATAGCATTAGCGAGATTGCTGCATGAAATAGCCACTGTCTCCTCTTCCTTCCCGAAAAGCGCCTGCTTCATCTGCAGGTGTAATAGGACCCTTAGCCTGTCAGAAAAGCTTCTTTAAGGGCTCATGCACACAAACGTATTTTCTTTCTGTGTCCATTCCGTTTTTTTTTTTGCGGACCGTATGCGGAACCATTCACTTCAATGGGTCCGCAAAAAACGGAAGTTACTCCGCGAGCATTCCGTTTCCGTATGTCCGTTATGCAAAAAAATAGAACATTTTGCACGAGCTCACCAAAATTGGACTGTTGAAGACTGGAAAAATGTTGCCTGGTCTGATGAGTCTCGATTTCTGTTGAGACATTCAAATTGTAGAGTCCGAATTTGGCGTAAACAGAATGAGAACATGTATCCATCCTCTGATGGCTACTTCCAGCAGGATAATGCACCATGTCACAAAGCTCGAATCATTTCAAATTGGTTTCTTGAACATGACAATGAGTTCACTGTACTAAAATGGCCCCCACAGTCACCAGATCTCAACCCAATAGAGCATCTTTGGGATGTGGTGGAACGGGAGCTTCGTGCCCTGGATGTGCATCCCTCAAATCTCCATCAACTGCAAGATGGTATCCTATCAATATGGGCCAACATTTCTAAAGAATGCTATCAGCACCTTGTTGAATCAATGCCACGTAGAATTAAGGCAGTTCTGAAGGCAAAAGGGGGTCCAACACTGTATTAGTATGGTGTTCCTAATAATTCTTTAGGTGAGTGTATATGCAGGAAAAATGGATCTTTCACAGAATGAACCGAAAGTGTCGCTCGCTCACCGTCCAAAAAGTTGAGTGGTATGCTGATATGTGAATTAGGCTTAAAGGGGTTGTCTCACTTCAGCAAGTGACATTTCTTATGTAGAGAAAGAAAATACAAGGCATTTACTAATGTAGTGTGATTCACAATATTACCTCCTTTGCTGGTGGTTTGTACTAACTTCCTCTACATAATAAATGCTATTTGCTGAAGTGAGACAACCCCTTTAAGATGACCGTGGTCAGGCTGGGAAATACAGAGAAAAAAGTATACTATTAGAATCTGCCATAGGTGCTATTACACTTCTGCACATGGCTGACCTGGAGGCCTTTGTTAGGCCTCCTATTCCTATAGCAACCCAGCGGCACCACACAATTTTGTTGCAACGTGCTGACATAGGAAGCCCCTTTCGTCTCTTAAACTCCTTAGATGCTACGGTTGCTATTGTTTGCAGCATCCAAGGCATTAAACAGCCAGGCCTGGAGCATGGTTTTCAGTCAAAACTGGCCTCCCACAGCGACCAACATGAACAACTTCTGCTATTATGTCCATTGGCTGGAACTACATAGTTCCCATGATGTAATAAAATGTCACAGGGTGAGAAGGGGTTAACAAGTTATGGTAAGGCTGTATTCACACCTGTGTTGTGTTTTCTGTCATATGAAAAGGTAACCAGTACATTGCTGCCACCTAGTGGAGGTGTGAAATACATTTAGTTACAAAGGAAAAAACTGCCCGATTTCCACACTGGAGAAATGCATCTACTGTAGCTACTAATTAGTGGAAATCACACAAGGCCATTGAACCTTTCAGTGCAATCTTTTCAGGGAGCTGATCCCTAACATGCTGAACCGACATGTCTGAATTCTGTTACCGTACAATCCTAAACGCTCTAAGCTCTATAAAGCCTCATTCACACGTCAGTGTTCCACGCATGTGCACTGTACATGTTCTCCACGGACAGCTCACGTCCTCATTCATTTTAATGTTTTTTTAAAGTTTTAGCACGGTCCGTGGGTCTGTGTTTTCAGCACGGATAAATGCTCTACTTTGTCCGTGTTCACGGATCCATCATGCCCATTATAGTCTATGTATCCGTGAAAACCATGAATGCAACACGGATCCATCAGTGTTTGACGGATCATTAGGAAGAGATGCTTTGAAAATTATTTTTCAGCTGTGCAGTGTCAGTAAAACACGGATGAAACACGGACCACACATGGATCCTTCACAGATATCTCCATGGAGGCATCACTGACCTCCTTTTCACAGATTTAAGCACGGATGTGTAAATGAGGCTTAAAGCACACTGTCAGTTTTTCGTGGCCATTTTCCAACCATTTGTGCATCCATATTTTGTCTGTCTGTCCGTTTTTAATGCCCGTTTTGCATCTGTTATTCACGGCTGTTAAAAATGTTTTTTTTTTTTTTAAATAAAGATCCCAACCCCTGCAGTGCTCTCAGTGTACATAATACCCCCCAGCAGTAACAATGTCCCCCATAGTGGCCCCCAGCAGTAATAATATCCCCCATAGTGCCCCCCGGCAGTAATAATGTCTCCCATAGTGGCCATTAGCAGTACTAATGTTTCCCATGGTGGCCCATAATGTTTGCCATAGTGACCCCTGCAGTAATAATGTCCCATAGTGGCTCCCTGCTGTAATGTTTCATTTCAGCAAAAAAAAGAAGAAAAAATAAATATACTCACCTCATCCTCTTGCTCCTCTATTGAATGAAAAGGACCTGCCGAAGGACCGACGCTCAGCGTGATGACGTCATCGCACGCTCCCAGCGCGACAGATCGTCTTCAATCAAAAGAGGAGTTACTGTCTCTTTGTGTGCAAGTGGATGAGGTGAGTATCACAATATATGCAATGGGCGGCCGCGCCACTGGGCCCTCTATGTCGCGTCCCAGGTGTAGGAACGGCCGAGTGGTATAGGGTGGCCTAAAATGTCCCTTTATATGAGGTGTGAGTGTCACGGTGCTCCTACCTGGATACGGCTGGACCCCAGGCGTTGGCTACGAAGCAAACAAATAGGGGGAATAGTTGAGGGATAAAAGAATAACTTGAGTCCAGATCTTGAGATGCAGTTCCAACATTGCCTTGGTCCCAGCAGGCTTTAGCATTAAGACTCTGGCAGGCAAACTCATCACTGCTACATTTGTTGCTCTCTGACTCTGCTGTACTATCAGGCTGGCTGTATAACCTTGCTTCTTCTTTATGCTGCACAACACTTAGTAGTCTGACTCTATGTTTGGCAAGGAAATACTCCTCCTGGCTCCTGAGGCTTCAAGCTTTGGCCTCCATGTCCAGCAGAGCTGAGGGTGCTCTGGATGGCTTGGCTTGGGCATGTCCGGGAGAGACGTGCCCAGCACACCGTCCCTTGGCAGGAGGTAAGCTGGAACTGACTCTCACTAATCCCCACCCTTCCTGCACGAAGTGGGACTGGCCCACTCCTCCACCGAGGGGGTTTAGAATGGAATGGAAAGCTCCATTCTACCTAACTATAGCTCTGCTGTATTTGCTGCCACCTGCTGGTAAACCAGGCAAATTACATTTAAACACAACAGTTGCAAACATTAGAAATGCACAGTGTAGTGGACCTGAAATAAATACACAAGATGACATGATATTAGCACATTAGAGATAGTAGCGGCGTGAAGAAGTGGTAATGCCACTGTGGGGCGTTACATATACACTGCTCGTTACCATGGTTATGATCACCCTGTAATCCTCTCTGGTGACCAGGACTGTGGAAACTCACATAGGCTGGTGCTTTCTCCTATAGTGTGCAAGCAGGGCCACCACTGATGGTCTACAGGGTGGTCGTAACCATGGGAAAAAGCAGTGTATAATGTGATGGAAAAATGAATCCAGCCAGCAAAGGAGGCAATATGGACAATCACAATACATTAGTAAGTGCCTTGTATTAACTTTCTCTACATGATAAATACTATTTACTGAAGTGACACAATCCCTTTAAGGCCTCAGGCGCACAGCCGTTGCCCGCAATCCAGAGCTGCGGGTTCATACATGTTCTGTTTTTTTGCGGTGCGGACAAATCACAGATCCATTCAAGTTGAATAGGTCTCGATTCGTCATGGCCGCTGCACGGACATTTCCCGTGCATTAGGGACCGCAAATTGCAGTCCCCAATGCACGGAACGACCACACAACGGCCGTGTGCATGAGGCCTAAGGCTGAGTTCACATGTATTTTAAGCATCTGTTATGCACATGTTGTCTTCGTTTTAGCCAATTCTGTCGACGATTCGTTATTTTAGACTGCAAAAAAAAAATTTATATAGGAATTTTTTCCCTCTAAAATAACGGAACCCAGACTGAAATGGCTAAAACGGATGCAACATGTGCATAACTGAGCATAACGGATGCTTAAAATACAGAAGAACGGAAAGCTAAACGGTGATGTGAACCTGGACTAACAGGCACTCCAGCACTAAGATCCCGTTGGAGATTGCCACTACTTAAAAAAAATCTGGATTTCTCTCATCTTTATATACTGCCCTCAGATAAGGCAGCACAAATAGGTGACAAACCCCCTTTAATTTCTACCTCTCCATGGCATAAAATGTAAAGATTATTTGGATTTCATTCACACTTGACATAAGTGCAGGAATTCATCAAGATTAGTATTTGAAAAGAAAAAGTGATCAGGAAGGTAATGTCCCCTTTAACTCTGATGTTGACATCACCAAGGCAACTGCAGTAAACAGACAGCTATTGGTCGGCTTGAATCTAAAAATCATCAGTTGGCTCCTTGGGAGATGAGACTGATTTTATGGTTAGTGATGAATTTCGGAGACACCCGGAGGAGCTGCTTTTACGCCCACTGCTCACGGTGGGATTTCTGATGTAAGATACTGAGATATATCTAGCTGTTATATTCAGGTGCGGGATATCTCCGTATAAAACTGGTGTGTTTTTAGTAAGCTACAATAAATACAATGGTTTAGCGTTTTCCCTAAATTTGAACGGTTTATTATGTGTCTAGGGAAAATAGGACTTTTGGTCAGGTCTACAACACTTGTGGTGAAGTTACCTAAAGAAAGGTGAAGTATAAGGAATGGCAGACACTGCAGATGATTGCATTAGGGCCTTATTCGCACAGTCAGCGTTTGGTCAGTGATTTCCATCAGTGATTTTGAGCCAAAACCAAGTGCGGGTCCAAAACACAAAACAGGTGCAGATCTTTCCCTTCTACCTTATGTCTGTGTAGGATCCACTCCTGGTTTTGGCTCACAATCACTGATGGAAATCACTGACCAAACACTGACTGTGTGAATGAAGCCTTAAAATGTGAAAATTCTTGGCGTCATTGAACTCATCTCATATAGTTGCCTGTAAGTGAGGTTCTTCGTATGCATTGCGGCTTTAGGCATTGCGGCTTTAGGCCTCATGCATTCACTTCAATGGGGCCGCAAAAGATGTGGACAGCACTCCGTGTGCTGTCCGCATCAGTGGCTCCGTTCCGAGGCCCCGCAAAAAAAATATAACATGTCCTATTCTTGTCCGCGCTTTGCGGACAAGAATAGGCATTTATATAGCCGGCGCAAATTGTGGAAGGCAACACGGGTGGCTTCCGTTTTTTCGCAGATCCGCGGTTTGCGGACCGCAAAAAAAGGCACTGTCGTGTGCATGAGGCCTTAGCTTGTGAAACCAGCTTTTTTGGATTGAACCCTTAAATGCAAATCTTGCTCTATTACTACAGGCACAGTCATATAAATATCAGAAAAACCCTCCCAAAAAGGGTAATTTTTTATTCAGATAGTTGGTTGGGCTGGTATGAGTTAATTTGCATACTCCCCTCCAAGCCTTAGGGTGCCTGTACACAGGTGTAGGGTAAGGTGCAGAAAGTCAGCACAAATATCTTTACGGATTTCTGTGCGCTTCTGTAACAAAAACCGCATGAGCAGAGCGGGCGCGATATCCGCCAGGTGCCTTCTGTTTTAAACTGCAGGCACCTGGGACTAATTTCATTGTAATGACCAAGAATAAAAATAATAGGTCAGTTTTAATGCATCGGAAACAGTGTTTCCACCCCATTTGAAATTTGTTTCCGCTTCCCATTCACATTGTATGCAACTATAAATGGCGCCATTAGAAAGTACATCTTGTACTGCAAAAGACAAGCCCTGATACGGCTATGTGAATAAAAAATAAAAATATGCTTGATTCTTTTATTACCCAAATTCCTTTTTTTTGCTAAATAGGGTCTCAGTGCACGATTTGGGAATACTTTTTATACTTCTTTTTGCAACCCTTTAAGAATCTCCATTGGGCTGAGACTACATGTACATTTTTTATGTGACGACATCAACAAAATCACAGAAAATGACAGAATGTTGGAAATTAGTGAGTATCAGAAGTTGCAGTTGTCCAGTTCACTTAGCAAATGAAAGGTGAGGTGTGACAAGTTAGAATGGACATCGGGGTCACTCGTTGTTTGATACAATATTGAGACACGGGGTCCATCCTGATAGACAGTATGTGTTAAAGAGTCCAACAACTGCTGGAATATTTATGTCATGTTTTCTTTTTAATTCAGACACAATCTTCAGTCTCCGCAGTCTTCACAGAGAACCTTCTCACCGACCACAGGAGAAAACATCAACAGGCATTACATATATTCTCAGTGTATAGTATAATCTTAAAGAGCGTCTGTCAGCATGATCAACCCTATTAAACCAGGCATGTTGCCTGGTAGGGTTGATCATGCCATTAAAATGATACCTTAGTATCTTTGTATATAGCAGCATTCCTGAAATATCAGTTTTTTATTATTATGCAAGTTCGCTCTTTCGAGCAGAAGGGGATGGCCAGAAGCCTTGGTGCTCCGCTTTTGAAATGTCCATCTCCTCTCTGATTGACAGGGCCTGACATCTTGCCTAGCCCAGGATTTTCGTGCCTGTGCTGTTCTTGTGGACCTGATCTTCTGCTTCCGACTGCACATGCACCGAGACACGTCAGTCCACCCTGAAGTGAAGACGCCAGGTTCGGTGCCTTCACTTCCAGGTGTAGTCTTGCATCATTCGAGCATGCACTTTCTAGATCTGCACTGTTTGAGAAGTGGCAGCAGATCGAAGTGCACAAGTGCCAAGTCACATTCCACCTCCCTGCCACAGCTATGTTTACTCAGTTTTTATTGCAACATGTCCTCAACATGTCCTCAATATTGGAAAATAGCTGCTGCTGTAAGTAATGTCACTGTCATGTGACTTAGGGCTCATGTGTAACGGCCATGCCTCTGTTGCGGTCCGCATGCACTACTTTTTTGCTCTGTAGAGGCACAGACTGAAAACCCACGGAAGCACTCTGTAGTGCTTTCATGGGATTCCAATCTGTGCCTCTGTCCCTCACCGCACCATATTTTCCGGCGTGTACATACAGTAAGTGTAATCTATATTGTCTATATATAGGGTAAGTGTAGTCTATATAGTGGATGCATAGGGTAAATGTAGTATATATAGTGGATGTATAGGGTAAGTGTAGTCTATATAGTATGTATATAAGTTAAGTGTAGTCTACATAGTGCTAGTGTACTCTATATAGTGTGTACATAGGATAAGTGTAATCTATATTGTGTCTGTATATCAGGTAAGTGTAATTTATATTGTGTCTGTATATTGGGTAAGTGTAGTGTATTTTGTGTATGTATAAGGTAAATGTAGTGTATATAGATAATATATAGGGTAAGCGTAGTCTATGTGGTATGTATTAGTGTATAAACAGTAAGTGTACTCTATGTGTTGTGTTTATAGAATGTGTCAGCTTTATAGCTAGTCTGTATTTTGGGTAAGTGTATATAGTGTATGAATAAGGTGTAGTATAATAGTGTGTATATAGGATAACCGTAGTGTATATAGCGTATGTGTGTAGGATAAGTGTAATCTATATAGTGTCTGTATATAGAGTAAGTGTAGTTTATATAGTGTATGTATATGGTAACTTTAATATATGTAGTGTATATATAGGGTAAGTATTGTCTATAAAGTTTCTATATATGGTAAATGTAGTCTATACAGTATGTAGAGAGGGGAAGTGTAGTCTACATAGTGTGTGTATATAAGGTAAGTGTAGTCTACATAGTGTGTGTATATAAAGTAAGTGTAGTCTACATAGTGTGTATGCAGGATAAGTAAATCTTTATAGTGTTTGTGCATAGGGTAAGTGTAGTGTATATATTGTATTATACGGTAAGTGCAACTATTTTAGTGTATGTGTAGGGTAAGTATAGTCTATGTAGTGTGTATATAGGATTGGTGTAATCTATAATGTGTCTGTATACTGGATAAGGCTAGTGTATATAGTGTATGTGTAGTTAATATAATGTGAGCATACGGTAAGTGTAGTGCATATAATGTGTATATATGATAATTAATCTACATAGTGTCTGTATATATGGTAAGTGTAGTGTATTTAGTGTATGTATAGTGTATATAGTGTTATATAGGGTAAATGTAGTGTATATAGTGTATGTGTAGAGTAAGTGTAGTCTACATAGTGTGTACAAAGGTATAATCTATATAGTGTAATCTATTTAATGTATTTATATAAGGTAAGTGTAGTATATATAGTGTGTATATACACTGTGCGCAGAATTATTAGGCAAATGAGTATTTTGACCACATCATCCTCTTTATGCATGTTGTCTTACTCCAAGCTGTATAGGCTCGAAAGCCTACTACCAATTAAGCATATTAGGTGATGTGCATCTCTGTAATGAGAAGGGGTGTGGTCTAATGACATCAACACCCTATATCAGGTGTGCATAATTATTAGGCAACTTCCTTTCCTTTGGCAAAATGGGTCAAAAGAAGGACTTGACAGGCTCAGAAAAGTCAAAAATAGTGAGATATCTTGCAGAGGGATGCAGCACTCTTAAAATTGCAAAGCTTCTGAAGCGTGATCATCGAACAATCAAGCGTTTCATTCAAAATAGTCAACAGGGTCGCAAGAAGCGTGTGGAAAAACCAAGGCGCAAAATAACTGCCCATGAACTGAGAAAAGTCAAGCGTGCAGCTGCCAAGATGCCACTTGCCACCAGTTTGGCCATATTTCAGAGCTGCAACATCACTGGAGTGCCCAAAAGCACAAGGTGTGCAATACTCAGAGACATGGCCAAGGTAAGAAAGGCTGAAAGACGACCACCACTGAACAAGACACACAAGCTGAAACGTCAAGACTGGGCCAAGAAATATCTCAAGACTGATTTTTCTAAGGTTTTATGGACTGATGAAATGAGAGTGAGTCTTGATGGGCCAGATGGATGGGCCCGTGGCTGGATTGGTAAAGGGCAGAGAGCTCCAGTCCGACTCAGACGCCAGCAAGGTGGAGGTGGAGTACTGGTTTGGGCTGGTATCATCAAAGATGAGCTTGTGGGGCCTTTTCGGGTTGAGGATGGAGTCAAGCTCAACTCCCAGTCCTACTGCCAGTTTCTGGAAGACACCTTCTTCAAGCAGTGGTACAGGAAGAAGTCTGCTTCCTTCAAGAAAAACATGATTTTCATGCAGGACAATGCTCCATCACACGCGTCCAAGTACTCCACAGCGTGGCTGGCAAGAAAGGGTATAAAAGAAGAAAATCTAATGACATGGCCTCCTTGTTTACCTGATCTGAACCCCATTGAGAACCTGTGGTCCATCATCAAATGTGAGATTTACAAGGAGGGAAAACAGTACACCTCTCTGAACAGTGTCTGGGAGGCTGTGGTTGCTGCTGCACGCAATGTTGATGGTGAACAGATCAAAACACTGACAGAATCCATGGATGGCAGGCTTTTGAGTGTCCTTGCAAAGAAAGGTGGCTATATTGGTCACTGATTTGTTTTTGTTTTGTTTTTGAATGTCAGAAATGTATATTTGTGAATGTTGAGATGTTATATTGGTTTCACTGGTAAAAATAAATAATTGAAATGGGTATATATTTGTTTTTTGTTAAGTTGCCTAATAATTATGTACAGTAATAGTCACCTGCACACACAGATATCCCCCTAAAATAGCTAAAACTAAAAACAAACTAAAAACTACTTCCAAAAATATTCAGCTTTGATATTAATGAGTTTTCTGGGTTCATTGAGAACATGGTTGTTGTTCAATAATAAAATTAATCCTCAAAAATACAACTTGCCTAATAATTCTGCACTCCCTGTAGGGGTAAGCAATTTATATAGTATCTGCATATAGGATAAATGCAGTGTATATAGTTTATGTATAGGGTAAGTGTATTGTGTATAGTATATGTATAGGGTAAGTGTATTGTGTATAGTATATCTGCATAGTGTAGTCTATGTAGTATGTATATAGCATAAATGTAGTATTTATGTTTTGTATATATGATAAGTATAATCTTTATAACTAGTCTGTATATTAGGTATGTGTAGAGTATATAGTAAATGTATAGCGTATATAGTGTTTGTACAGGGTAAGTGTTGTTTAATTTATATATTATCTGTATATAGGGTATGTGTAGTATATATATATATATGTATTATATGTGGGGTAAGTGCAAAGTATATATTGTATGTATAGGATATATGTAATTTATATAGTTTCTGTATATGGGGTAAGTTTAGTGTATATCGTGTATGTATATGATATGTGTAGTCATTATAGCGTTACATACGGTAAGTATAGTGTATATAGTGTGTGTATATAGGATAATTCATCCATAAAGTGCCTGTATATAGGGTAAGTGTAGTATATATAGTTTTGTATAGTGTATATAGTGTATACAGTTTATGTGTAAGGTAAGTGTAGTCTACATAGTGTGTACATAGGATAGGTGTAATCTATATAGTGTGCTTATTGGATAAGTGGAATCTATTTAATGTCTGAAAAATAGGTAAGTGTAGTGTTTATAGCGTGTATATAGGATAGCCATTCTATATAGTGTCAGCACATAGGATTAATGTAGTGTATATAGCATATGTATAGTGTAGTCTATGTAGTGTGTATATAGGTGTAATCTTTATTGTGTGTATAGGGTATGTGTACAGTATACAGTGTCTGTATAAGGCAAGTATATTGTATATAGTGTATATTTAGGGTACATGTACTCTATGTAATGTATATATAGAGTAATAATAGTCTAGTATATATTTACGGTAAGTGTAACCTATATAGTATACATATCAGGTAAGTGTAATGTAGTGTATATACATATATATACTGTGCATACACAGGGTAAGTGTAGTCTATATAGTGTATGTGTATGTATAGGATAAGTGTAATTTTTATAGTCTCTGTATCTGCGGTAAGTGTAGTGTATATAGTGTATGTATATGATATATGTAGTTAATATAATGTGAGCATACTGTAAGTGTAGTGCATATAGTGTGTATATATGATAATCTACATATTGTCTGTATATATGGTAAGAGTAGTATATTTATTGTATGTATAGTGTATATAGTGTGTGTGTATAGGGTAAGTGTAGTGAATATAGTGTATGTGTAGGGCAAGTGTAGTCTACATAGTGTGTACATAGGTATAATCTATATAGTATGCTTATAGGATAAGTGTAATCTATGTAATGTCTGTATATAAGGTAAGTGTAGTATATATAGTGTGTATATAGGGGTAAGCAATTTATATAGTGTCTGCATATATGATAAATGTAGTGTATATGGTTTATGTATAGGTTAAGTGTATTGTATATAGTATAACTGCATAGTGAAGTCTATGTAGTATGTATATACTGTAGCATAAATGTAGTATTTATGTTTTGTATAAATGATAAGTGTAATCTTTATAACTAGTCTGTATATTAGGTATGTGTAGAGTATATAGTAAATGTATAGCGTATAGTGTTTGTACAGGGTAAGTGTTGCTTAATTTATATATTATCTGTATATAGGGTACATGTAGTGTGTGTATATATATATTATGTAGGATAAGTGTAATGTATATATTGTATGTATAGGATAAGTGTAATTTATATAGTTTCTGTATATGGGGTAAGTTTAGTGTATATAGTGTATATATATGACATGTGTAGTCATTATAGTGTTATATACAGTATGTGTAGTGTAAATAGTGTGTGTGTATATAGGATAATTAATCTATAAAGTGCCTTTATATAGGGTATATGTAGTATAAATAGTGTATGTATAGTGTATATAGTGTGTGTATAGGGTAAGTGTAGTGTATACAGTTTATGTGTAAGGTAAGTGTAGTCTACATAGTGTTTACATATGATAGGTATAATCTATATAGTGAGCTTTTAGGATAAGTGTAATCTATTTAATGTCTGTAAAAATGGTAAGTGTAGTGTATATAGTGTGTATATAGGATAAGTAATCTATATAGTGTCAGCATATAGGATTAATGTAGTGTATATAGTACATGTATAGTGTAATCTCTGTAGTGTGTATATAGGTGTAATCTTTATACTTAGTCTGTATATTGAGTATGTGTAGAGTATATAGTGTATATATCGTGTATATAGTGCTTGTATAGGGTGAGTGTCGTCAATATTTAGTGTATAAGGTATGTGTACAGTATATAGTGTATGTATAAGGCAAGTATATTGTATATAGTGTATATTTAGGGTACATGAACTCTATGTAATGTATATATAGAGTAAGAATAGTCTAGTGTATATTTACGGTAAGTGTAGTCTATATAGTATGTATATCAGGTAAGTGTAATGTAGTATATATATATATACTGTGCATACACAGGGTAAGTGTAGTCTATATAGTGTATGTGAAAGGTAAGTGTAGTCTATGTATAGGGTAAATGTATGCAGTGTGTATATAGGATCAGTGTAATTTATATAGTGTCTGTATATAGGTTAAGTGTAGTGTATATAGTGTATGATATCACTTCCTGCATGATATCCATAAAATGTTACACAGTAATAGGAGAAAAGTTCTGTTCTAAATTTTACATTTTAGAAAAATCTAATCTTGGCCTCCGCCACATAATGCACCAAAAACAAAAAAGCTTTTCTTCTGCAGTGACTGACTATACAAACATTGCATGGTGTACCAGTTGCAATCAATATTGTTATAACATTACATGGGTTGAATTCTATTTCATATATTAAATTCACATCTGTTTTGTTAGCCCTTTTGCAGTGCTTAATCCCTCCTTGTTTAGGTAGGTCCCTACACTAACACGTTATACATATAACAGGATATATTGAGTGTAACTGGTGTTATCACTTGCAGTGTGCTTTTACATTATTTTATATACAGTAGTCAGTTGTTATAGAGAAAGACTAATATACTGCTTATCAGTTTGGCTTTTCAAATTAATAGTGTAAATCATGTTATTAAAAAAAAAGAGTCTTAGTGTAGGGACCTATCTGAATGAGGTCGCCTTGACGTGGCAGATGGGCTCACACAATGTCATCAGATTGTGTGCTAAGAACCTCATATTTTTAAAAGTGTGGGTGACAAGATTCTTCTGAGAGTTTTTGAGCTTCCATATGTCAAGGAATTAATCAGTTGTCCCTCTTGAAGCATAGATACGTTCATAGAGATAGATGGCATCATTTATTTTTAAGGCTACGCCATAAGTGGGCAGCACGGTGGCTCACTGGTTGGCACTGGGGCCTTGCAGTGCTGGGGTCCTAGGTTTGAATCTGACCAATAACAACATCTGCATGGAGTTTGTATGTTCTCCCTGTGCTTGTGTGGGTTTCCTCCAGGTACTCCAGTTTCCTCCTACACTCCAAAGACATACTGATAGGGAACTTAGATTGTGAGCCCCATTAAAGACAGTTGGATGCTATGTCTGTAAAGACCTGCTGTATACAGCAGCGCTATATAGGTGCATAAAATAAATAAATTAGGTCTGGACACCTTGGGAGACTTTTTGAAGAGTATGGGTTTCTACTGTAAAATACCAGAAATGCATTTTCATTCGGACATAAGGTGCAGCAAATAATGACTGTTGGGCTCCACGTTTACCCCTATCTTATATACAGGGTGGCCCACGAAAAAGTAGCCCACCTCCAGCGATAGTATGACAAGATGAATGAGCAAGTGGATTGTTATTTTTTTAATTACCCACAAGTCACAAAAGATGCTGAAAGTGGTCCCTGTTCCGGTCTATGCATCTTTGGGCTCATCTGATTATGTTGGCCGATACTGCTTGCAGCTCTACAGCAGTGATTCTGCAGAAACAAAAATGTCCTGCTCTTTCCAACAAGATGGGACAACATGCCACACCTCACTGGCACGGATTCATGAACTGTTGATGTAGGAGCAAACTGTGAGCAAGGGGTTATGGCCACCACGTTCCTCAGACTTGTCCTCATGCAATTCTTATCTGTTGGGAAATTCAAAACAGAAAATGTCCGCTAACAATCCACATCCCTGGATGAACTGAAGGAAAAATCACAAACACTATCCGCAACATTACAAGTAGTATCAGCCGACATAATCCGACGTGCCCAAAAATGCATATATATGAATGGGGACCACTTTCTGCATCGTGTGGCATGTGGTTTATTAAAAAAAACAATGCACTTGCTCATTCATTTTGTCATACTATTGCTGGAGACTGTCTACTTTTTCGTGGGCCACCCTGTATTGCGCCTTCTCGACATAGAGAAGGGATACATGATGACCTTTCTATGTGTGTCATTCCTATGCAATGACCTATTTGCGTATATTCTCCTACTAATGACATCACTGTGTGCATGATTGCTATTATGTGACATAACTGTGTAAATTATCTACAATATGTACAATAAAGTCACTTCAACTTTTACATTATCCTTGTGCATCAGGGAGACCATAATAATCATAAAATTCATGTACTGGAATTGCTGCAGAAGGTGGTCGTGATAGAGTGGGGCCCAAGTCAATTTTGCTATGAAGCCCCACGGTTACTTGCTATGCCCCTGGAATGTACATTACATATAAAGATTCTGCAAGCAGCTACATTCGGTCAGGGAGCTGTCAGAATGGCTAGAGCTGCTGCACAGATTTAGGGGCTCATTTACTATACTGAAATGCTCCTAAATTAGGCTTATTTCAGGTGCAGATGGCGGGTCAATGCTTAGTTGCTGTTTTAGGCGTAGAAAGTGGATGCGCTGAAGTTATGCACAGGCATGCGCCTCTTCATAACTTCGGCGGATACCCCGCTAGCTACAGGCTTTTATTATGATCGGCGTCTAAAGCGCCGGTCCTAATAAATGTGCCCCTTAATTTCAACAGAACTTAAAGAGAACCTGTCACCACACCACCTGGTGGCCAGGACTGTGGGAGTGCACATAGGCCAGTGCCTTTTCCTATATTGTTTAAGCACGACCACCGCTGCTGGATTACAGGGTGGTCGTAACCATGGAAATGAGCAGTGTATAATGTGACTGAAAAATGAATCAAGCCAGCAAAGGAGGCAATATGAACAATAACAATACATCAGTAATTGCCTTGTATTCAATTTCTCTACATGATAAGTATAAGCAAGATATTGCTGCATTTGTGGGAGGGGAGGCTGATTACAAGGCTAATTATACGCACCTGTGGGCTCAGGCTGACGCTAATTCAGCTCTAGGATACAGCAGCATGGTGTGGAGGCGCCTTACGGCTGGGTAACGGCAGAATGTCTCAGGAGGGCACTGGTATTCATGGTAGGATCGGAGTTGTTTGCACGGGACCCACGCTGCGGTCCACGACATGTAGCGCTCTGGGATGAAGCAGAGTTTTGGCGCTAATGGTCGAACCATGGTTGTTTGTATTGTTTGTCTGGCTATTCAGAGGCCTGGTGGTGCCATTGCAGACAGTTATTGGGGTAGCATGTGCTTAGAGTGGGCATGGTTGTATGTTTTCTGATACCTGGTTTACATGCGGGGTGCGTGTCTGCAGTTGGCTCAAGCTACGCGTGCTGGGTTTAAGTGATGGTAAATGTGGATCAATGGTCGATTTAAAAAAAAAAAAAAAAAAAAGGTTAGTATATTTTGTCCGGCTTGTGGGGGCTATTACATATTGTTATTGGTGTAAGCATGTCCCTAGAATAGGTATGGTCGCATGTCGCTGGCATTCACGGTAGGATCGGACTTGGTTACACGGTCCGTGACTTGTAGCGCTCTGGGGCGAAGGGGGTTGGGCGCTAACGGTCAAGTGATCGTGGTTAGGATTGTTACCTTCAAAGCTACGTCCGTGTCTGCATTTACATTTTGTCCTATACGCCATTCACTAGAGCTGCATTCATGCGTCCGCTGTTGCATTACATTAATACTCTGCTAACTTTCAGATTGCATTTATACGGCTGCTTTATACCATGCTCCTTATACTCATACTCAGAGCTGTGCCCATACCATGTTTTTAGGCACCACTCACATCCAGAGCTGCATTCACCCACTTGTTCTTACATCATGTGTTATACTCTGATTCCACTTAAAGCTGCATTTCTTTTCATTGCTACATAATGGTTACTCAGTATTCTTACTAGGGCTATCAGCACAACGCTCTGATACTGCTCTTCCGATAAACATAGCTGCTTTCTTTTCAGGCTTACGTTTCTTTCCTCAGTGGTTTGTTATATTCCTTAGGCCTACCTTTTTCTGTTTACTTGGAGGGGGGGGGGGGAATTGGTGGTGTTCTTTAGTCCTGGTTTGCATTCACTCAGACTGGTCTCCTTTACTTCTGGTTCGCATTCACTCAGATTGATCTCCCGCCCCAGTTAACCAAATAGCTCCCTAGCGGTCAGTGGGCCAATAGGAGTAAGTTCCTACTATGTTTTCAGTTGTTCATTCGTTTGTCACGACAAGGGTCTTTTCTTAGCCTCCTGCAATGCCTCTGGCTCTTGTTTTTCTCCCATCTGTTTCAATTTCACGGTTCGAGGTTGGTTAATGTTTCGTTCATGCAAGTGGTTCGGATCACTAATGTCTATGCATTTTCCATTAGGTCTGGCTCACGTTTTAATTACTTATCGTCACTGTAAGGTCATCCAGGTCAGTCTCTTGGCTTCGGGGGGCCTCATGGCTTCGGGGGCCCGATGACCGTTCTTCATGTTGTTCGTTATACAATATTGTTGTAGGCTGGTTAGCCTTCTAGGTTTATTGTTGGAGAGGGTCATGGTTATGCGAGTCCCCAAGTCATACTGGTGCTGCATAAGTGGTTTATAAAAAAAATTATAATAATTCGCCATTAGAGTCTCTCGCATGTCTTCTCCGTTTTAGTTTTACACACATGAATCCGCCATTAGAGTCTCTCTCGCATGGCTCTGCCATTAGAGTCTCTCTCGCATGGCTCCGCCATTAGAGTCTCTCTCGCATGGCTCCGCCATTAGAGTCTCTCTCGCATGGCTCCGCCATTAGAGTCTCTCTCGCATGGCTCCGCCATTAGAGTCTCTCTCGCATGGTTTCTCCGTTTAAATTTTACACACATAACTCTGCCATTCGAGGCCGGCTGCGTGGTCCCACAAGTAAGTTCCATGTCTTTTTCTGCCTTCAGACCCGCTCGCATGGCTCGGTCATCTGTGGCTCGCAATACAATTTTCTTATGGTGGCTCGCACGTGTGGCTTGTGCCATTAGAGTCTCACTCATGTTATTGTTTTCCCTGACTTTTATTTTCTAGGTTGTTGGGTTTTCATTGTTTTCTTTATAAGCAGTCATCCCAAGCCTGCCTTTGCGGACATCATCTTCTCCCCAGGGCCGGCGCCACCAGTAAGGCGACTTAGGCAGTCGCCTAGGGCGCCATTTAGCAGGGGACGCCCGTTGCAGTGTGGTGTAAAAAAAAATATCTGTATTGTTTTTAAACACGTTTTTACACTTGTATTTTTGTGAGTATATTAAATATTTTTATCTGACATACTGGTACGTACTTCACCATTCTTGCGACCTCCTTCCTTTGAGATCCTTGGAAGTGGAAGTCCGGTGTTATCCTTTCCAAGCAGCATTTGACCTGTTGGACCGCAGTTTGGACGCAGATCTGTTGATTTGATGGCTTCAGACCTATGCCTACTTCACTAGTAGAGCTCTCTCATAGAGGACGCCGATGAGATCTTTATCCACGCGATTTACAATTGAAAGTCTTGTGAGTATAACTTATCCACAGGGCGCGATAGGTGTTTCTAACATACTACACCATAGTACGGTTTCTCTACCATAGAGCTCTGATAGAAGACATCGACAAGATCTTATCCACGCGTTTTACCAGTGGAGTTTTGTGAGTATACCTTATTCACAATGCGCGTTAGGTGTTTGGAGCCTACTACACCATAGTGCGTTTTTTCACCCTATTACAGGTTTCCACGCCATTGTTGAGAATTTATGTGTGCATGTGGTCCTATTAGTTGAAGATTTTTCTGAATATAAATGAAAGACGACTGAAAAGATTCTTCTCCTGCAGCACAATCCTTTTTTCTATTTTTATATTTGGCGGACTCTTTTACCCACATTGTCTAGGATTTGCAGCGCCTGAGGGGACAAGTATCCTATACAGAGACTCTATTTTCTACTTTGAATATATTATTTTAAACCTTCATGTAATAAGGAGATAATACCTCTGTGTATAGATAATAGAGCAGGGATCAGCAACCTCCGGCACTCCAGCTGTTGTGAAACTACAATTCCCAGCATGCTCCATTCATTTCTATGAGAGTTCTGAGAAGAGCAGAGCAAGTATGCATGCTGGGAGTTGTAGTTTCACAACACCTGGAGTGCCGGAGGTTGCCTACCCCTGTAATAGAGGATCCACCATTCACAACAGGTGATTGTCAAAGCTTATTTATTCGTTCCTTGTACAATTACCTCTGCACAGGTCACAGAGCATGCCTAGAAAACGTTCCCATAGAAGTCGATTGGGTCCCCTCCAGATCACTGTGTCTATGGCCCAGGTGACTGCCGTAAAGCAATTTTCTTAATGCTTTCTAAATGCTGTTAAGAACAGCTCAGGCAAGATGGCAGCCCCTGTAAGCATGTTCAGGAAATAGAATAAAAGATCTGCAATCAGATAATAAAATCAGGTTACAAAAAAAGGATATGTTTTGTTATCTAGTTTTAACTGGCAGATAACATTTTTGGTTACACATTTCCATTAACCCCTTAGTGATCACCCATATGCGTTTTCATGGCAGTCCACTCTAAGGCCCCTTTCACACGAGCGAGTTTTCCGCACGGGTGCAATGCGTGAGTTGAACGCATTGCATCCGCACTGAATCCGGACCCATTCATTTCTATGGGGCTGTGCACATGAGCAGTGATTTTCACGCATCACTTGTGCATTGCGTGAAAATCGCAGCATGCTCTATTTTGTGCGTTTTTCACGCAACTCAGGCCCCATAGAAGTGAATGGGACTGCGTAAAAATCGCAAGCATCCGCAAGCAAGAGCGGATACGGTGCGATTTTCACATACGGTTGCTATGAAACGATCGGGATGGAGACCCGATCATTATTATTTTCCCTTATTAAAAATAATTTAACTCACCTTAACCACCTCAGCCCCTATAGCTTAAACACCCTTAATGACCAGGCCACTTTTTACACTTCTGACCTATACTACTTTCACCGTTTATTGCTCGGTCATACAACTTACCACCCAAATGAATTTTAACTCCTTTTCTTCTCACTAATAGAGCTTTCATTTGGTGGTATTTCATTGCTGCTGACATTTTTACTTTTTTTGTTATTAATCGAAATTTAACGATTTTTTAGCCAAAAAATGACATTTTTCACTTTCAGTTGTAAAATTTTGCAAAAAAAAAACATCCATATATAAATTTTTCTATAAATTTATTGTTCTACATGTCTTTGATAAAAAAAAATGTTTGGGTAAAAAAAAAATGGTTTGGGTAAAAGTTATAGCGTTTACAAACTATGGTACAAAAGTGTGAATTTCCGCTTTTTGAAGCAGCTCTGACTTTCTGAGCACCTGTCATGTTTCCTGAGGTTCTACAATGCCCAGACAGTACAAACACCCCACAAATGACCCCATTTCGGAAAGTAGACACCCTAAGGTATTCGCTGATGGGCATAGTGAGTTCCTAGAACTTTTTATTTTTTATCACAAGTTAGTGGAAAATGATGATTTTATTTTTTTTTCTTACAGAGTCTCATATTCCACTAACTTGTGACAAAAAATAAAAACTTCTATGAACTCACTATGCCCATCAGCGAATACCTTGGGGTGTCTTCTTTCCAAAATGGGGTCACTTGTGGGTTAGTTATACTGCCCTGGCATTCTAGGGGCCCAAATGTGTGGTAAGTAGTTTGAAATCAAAATGTGTAAAAAATGGCCGGTGAAATCCGAAAGGTGCTGTTTGGAATGTGGGCCCCTTTGCCCACCTAGGCTGCAAAAAAGTGTCACACATCTGGTATCTCCGTACTCAGGAGAAGTTGGGCAATGTGTTTTGGGGTGTCATTTTACATATACCCATGCTGGGTGAGAGAAATATCTTGGCAAAAGACAACTTTTCCCATTTTTTTATACAAAGTTGGCATTTGACCAAGATATTTATCTCACCCAGCATGGGTATATGTAAAATGACACCCCAAAACACATTGCCCAACTTCTCCTGAGTACAGAGATACCACATGTGTGACAATTTTTTGCAGCCTAGGTGGGCAAAGGGGCCCACATTCCAAAGAGCACCTTTCGGATTTCACCGGCCATTTTTTACACATTTTTATTTCAAACTACTTACCACACATTTGGGCCCCTAGAATGCCAGGGCAGTATAACTACCCCACAAGCGACCCCATTTTGGAAAGAAGACACCCCAAGGTATTCGCTGATGGGCATAGTGAGTTCATAGAAGTTTTAATTTTTTGTCACAAGTTAGTGGAATATGAGACTTTGTAAGAAAAAAATAAATTAAAAAAAATCATCATTTTCCGCTAACTTGTGACAAAAAATATAAAATTCTAGGAACTCTCTATGCCCCTCACGGAATACCTTGGGGTGTCTTCATTCCAAAATGGGGTCACTTGTGGGGTAGTTATACTGCCCTGGCATTTTCCAGGGGCCCTAATGTGTGGTAAGTAGGTAAATGACCTGTGAAATCCTAAAGGTGCTCTTTGGAATGGGGGCCCCTTTGCCCACCTAGGCTGCAAAAAAGTGTCACACATGTGGTATCGCCGTATTCAGGAGAAGTTGGGCAATGTGTTTTGGGGTGTCTTTTTACATATACTCATGCTGGGTGAGAGAAATATCTCGGCAAAAGACAACTTTTCCCATTTTTTATACAAAATTGGCATTTGACCAAGATATTTATCTCACCCAGCATGGGTATATGTAAAATGACACCCCAAAACACATTTCCCAACTTCTCCTGAGTACGGCGATACCAGATGTGTGACACTTTTTGCAGCCTAGATGCGCAAAGGGGCCCACATTCCTTTTATGAGGGCATTTTTAGACATTTGGATCCCAGACTTCTTCTCACGCTTTAGGGCCCCTAAAATGCCAGGGCAGTATAAATACCCCACATGTGACCCCATTTTGGAAAGAAGACACCCCAAGGTATTCAATGAGGGGCATGGCGAGTTCATAGAAATTATTTTTTTTTGGCACAAGTTAGCGGAAATTGATATTTTTTTTTTCTCACAAAGTCTCCCTTTCCGCTAACTTGGGACAAAAATTTCAATCTTTCATGGACTCAATATGCCCCTCACGGAATACCTTGGGGTGTCTTCTTTCCGAAATGGGGTCACATGTGGGGTATTTATACTGCCCTGGCATTCTAGGGGCCCTAAAGCGTGAGAAGAAGTCTGGAATATACACTGCGTGCAGAATTATTAGGCAAATGAGTATTTTGACCACATCATCCTCTTTATGCATGTTGTCTTACTCCAAGCTGTATAGGCTCGAAAGCCTACTACCAATTAAGCATATTAGGTGATGTGCATCTCTGTAATGAGAAGGGGTGTGGTCTAATGACATCAACACCCTATATTAGGTGTGCATAATTATTAGGCAACTTCCTTTCCTTTGGCAAAATGGGTCAAAAGAAGGACTTGACAGGCTCAGAAAAGTCAAAAATAGTGAGATATCTTGCAGAGGGATGCAGCACTCTTAAAATTGCAAAGCTTCTGAAGCGTGATCATCGAACAATCAAGCGTTTCATTCAAAATAGTCAACAGGGTCGCAAGAAGCGTGTGGAAAAACCAAGGCGCAAAATAACTGCCCATGAACTGAGAAAAGTCAAGCGTGCAGCTGCCAAGATGCCACTTGCCACCAGTTTGGCCATATTTCAGAGCTGCAACATCACTGGAGTGCCCAAAAGCACAAGGTGTGCAATACTCAGAGACATGGCCAAGGTAAGAAAGGCTGAAAGACGACCACCACTGAACAAGACACACAAGCTGAAACGTCAAGACTGGGCCAAGAAATATCTCAAGACTGATTTTTCTAAGGTTTTATGGACTGATGAAATGAGAGTGAGTCTTGATGGGCCAGATGGATGGGCCCGTGGCTGGATTGGTAAAGGGCAGAGAGCTCCAGTCCGACTCAGACGCCAGCAAGGTGGAGGTGGAGTACTGGTTTGGGCTGGTATCATCAAAGATGAGCTTGTGGGGCCTTTTTGGGTTGAGGATGGAGTCAAGCTCAACTCCCAGTCCTACTG
>NC_053393.1:247206526-247306742 GCF_905171765.1 Bufo bufo | reverse complement strand
AATATACAGTATACCGCTACACTGTGCCACACAATATACAGTATACCGCTACACTGTGCCACACAATATACAGTATACCGCTACACTGTGCCACACAATATACAGTATACCGCTACACTGTGCCACACAATATACAGTATACCTCTACACTGTGCCACACAATATACAGTATACCTACACTGTGCCACACAATGTACAGTATACCTCTACACTGTGCCACACAATATACAGTATACCGCTACACTGTGCCACACAATATACAGTATACCGCTACACTGTGCCACACAATATACAGTATACCTCTACACTGTGCCACACAATATACAGTATACCGCTACACTGTGCCACACAATATACAGTATACCGCTACACTGTGCCACACAATATACAGTATACCGCTACACTGTGCCACACAATATACAGTATACCGCTACACTGTGCCACACAATATACAGTATACCGCTACACTGTGCCACACAATATACAGTATACCTCTACACTGTGCCCCACAATATACAGTATACCTCTACACTGTGCCACACAATATACAGTATACCTCTACACTGTGCCACACAATGTACAGTATACCTCTACACTGTGCCACACAATATACAGTATACCGCTTCACTGTGCCACACAATATACAGTATACCGCTACACTGTGCCACACAATATACAGTATACCTCTACACACTGTGCCACACAATATACAGTATACCGCTACACTGTGCCACACAATATACAGTATACCGCTACACTGTGCCACACAATATACAGTATACCTCTACACTGTGCCACACAATATACAGTATACCTCTACACTGTGCCCCACAATATACAGTATACCTCTACACTGTGCCAAAGGAGTGGGGTTTACACAGGAGGAGGAAGGTGCGAAGCGCGCTGGGGGGGGGGCCCTTACAAATATTTGCTGTGGGGCCCAGTCACTTCTAGTTACGCCCCTGCTTTTATGTGGAGTGGGTTGCTGTTCCCACGTCTCTTTGGCTACGTCCAACAAACCACGAGGATGTCTGCCATATAGCAATTCAAAGGGCGAGAACCCAGTAGAGGCCTGGGGTACCTCTCGCACAGCGAACATGGGATAGGACAGAAGAAGGTCCCAGTCCTTCCCATCTTTAGACACCACCATTTTTAACATGGTTTTTGGTGTTTTGTTAAACCTTTCAACCAGACCGTCCGTTTGTGGATGGTACATGGACGTCTGTAACTGTTTGATATGCAGCAACTTACAGAGTTCCCTCATGACCTTGGACATAAAAGGGGTCCCCTGGTGATTCGCTCAAACTGTACCTCAATGATCGGGAGAGGTACCAAGGGACTGTGGAAAAGGTGGTGGGGGATAGTTTCCTGGCAGGTCGGGCAAGACTTACAGAATTAGTCCACCTCCCTAAACACACTGGGCCAGTAAAACCGTTGTAGTATCCGGTCCTGTGTTTTCTGCATTCCCAGATGACCACCGAGAACATGTTGGTGGGCTAACTCTAACACGAGTTTGCGATAAGCCTGGGGCACCACCAACTGTTCAATGGGTTCACCCTGCAGCTGGTTTACCCAATACAATATATCCTGATGAACCACAAAACGGGGGAACACCGACTCTGCCCCAGCTTGTTGTCCTCCACGTCTCCCACCATTACACTCAGTGGGGTTGTCTCCCCCTCCTCCACCGAAGTGGCGGTCACCCCTACCGCTGGCCCTTCGGCCTCGGGTTCCCAGGTTTCTGGTCTCCTCCCGGAGCAAGGCCACTGTGCTGGGGTTACCCCTGTCTCATGGGTATCAGTCACTTTCGTAGCAGGCCACAGTGCCAGGAAACCCGGGAAGTCTCTCCCTATTATAAGTTCGTAGTGTAAGTTTGTGGCAACTGCCCCTTCGTGAGTCCACCTGCCGGCCATGTGGTTAGAGACACCAGGGCGGTGGGATAGTCTTTTAAGCCCCCATGAATGCACATGACCCCGATTATCCGGCCAGTATACGCAGCGGACTGTACTAGGGGAGCCCTTACTAGGGACACCAGACTCCCTGAGTCCAGCAGGGCCTCTGCTGGAGTGTCTCCCACTTCCGCCTGGCACAAGTGATTTAGAGTTTCTGGGGTACCCGCTACACACAGCTTCCTGGCATAAAACGACTGACGAAAGCCATAGTTCGTGTCCATGGGTTCCACCTGATGTGGACAGTCAGCTTGTACATGGCCAGGCTCTCGACACCACCAGAAGACTATCAGAGCCGTGTCCACAGGGCTTACATCCCGGGTGGGTTTGGTTGGCACGAGTCACCGGGCCTGGGGTGAAGATTTACGGGAGTTGACCGCCCCCCTCCCAAAAGAACCCCCCTGTAGATTACGGGTAGCCTCATAGCGTTCCACTAGGTCGACCATCTTAAGGGCATTACCTGGAGAGACCTGAATGATCCATTGCTGGAGAGGGGGTGGCAAAGCCCTCCAGAACATATCAGCCAATATTCTGTCCAGCATAGCCATAGGACTCAGCACATCAGGCTGCAGCCACTTTTGCAAAAGGTGGAGTAAGTCATAATACTGGGGTCTCGTGGACTCAGCTGGCTTAAACCCCCACTAATGCACTCGCTGGGCCCGGACCAACACATTCAACCCCAGTCTTGCCAAAATCTCACCCTTTACTTTGTGGTAGTTGACCGCTTGATCGTCCGGCAAGTCGAAATACACCCGCTGGGAATCGGATGCCAGAAACGGAGCAATGACCACAGCCTACTGGTCTCAGGGTAGCCTCTCCCTTGTGGCCACTTTCTTTTACATCGCCAGGTAGGTTTTGATGTCCTCTGCAGGTGTCATCTTAGGAATCGCCGCACGGACTGCCTTCCTGGCATCGTGGATGCTCGGAGTTGCTCCTGCTGTCTGCAAAGCCATCACGTGTTGTAGCAGCAACTGGTTGGTCTCTTGCTGCTGCTTGTTAGCCTCCCATTGTTGCAGGTTTGTCTCTCGCTGCTGTAGATTACCCTTAATGAGGGCCTTCACAACAGCCTCCATTTTGTCGTGGGACACGGGTTGTAATACCGCTGTTTTTTTGTATGACATACAACCGTGCCCAAAAATGCTAACCAAAAAATATTTTTGCGTTCACGCCAGCCTCACTGCTCTTGCCCGTATACTCCACCAATTGTGGGGATTCGCTCTGGTAGACAGAACAAGCGGACGCAGTATAGAGGCATAGACCAGTTTGTAACTCAAGAACTTCAGTGTTTTATTCACACTTATGGTAACAAAACAAAATTTGCAGTTTTGTTGTTCGTTCACACCTAGACAGTTCATACAGCAAAAGAGTCACCTATTATCCTAGTAGTTAGTTCACACCCGATCGGCATTGCTCAGGGCAGAGCAGACCTCCCCAAACTCAGGCCTCCAGCCTAGCACACGGCTCAGATCCAAATCCAGCGATTGCCAGAGAGAGGTAATTACCACCAGCTGACACTGCTGGCTGGGTTTTTTATATAGGCCAGTCAAGACCCGGCTTGGAACGTGGGGAGTAGTCACCCACCCAGCACTTTGACTACTCCCAGTAAGAGCCGTCCTGGATCAGCTATTACAGCTATACTAAAAAGCAAGGCGTCAAATAGCAACTGCTGCTGACACATGAAAACTGTCTCTTACTCCACCCAGGCCAGGAACCTCTGTGAAATATACCTTCCGTCAACGACGGTCCCTTGCACCTTTCTACAGGCTGTTAGTACATCCAGTAATATTCTCAATTGGCTAACTGTAGATATGGTCCAAGACAAGTTAAATAGGGTAAATGTGAACAAGGCTCCGGGTTCCTATGGATTACATCCAAGAGTGCTTAAAGAGCTCAGTTCAGTCATTGATTTGCCCCTGTTTATATTTTTTTAAGATTTTCTAGGTACTGGTACAGTGCCAAGTGAATGGCGCAAGGCAAATGTGGTGCCCATATTCAAAAAAGGATCTAGGTCCTTCACGGGTAATTATAGACCGGCTAGTTTAACTTCTGTTGTGGGAAAAATGTTTGAAGGACTCTTAAGGGACTATATACAGGAGTATGTGACTGTAAATAATATTATAAGTGATGACCAACATGGGTTTACCAAGGACAGACGTTGTCAGAGTAACCTGATTTGTTTTTGAGGAGGTGAGTAGTAGCTTGGACAGATGGGCGGCTGTGGATGTAGTGTTTCTGGATTTTGCAAAGGCTTTTCATACTGTCCCTCATGGACGTTTAATAGGTAAAGAAAGGTCTATAGGCTTGGAAAGTGTAGTTTGTAATTGGATTGAAAACTGGCTGAAGGACCGTGTCCAGAGAGTTGTGGTCAATGATTCCTATTCAGAATGGTCCCAGGTTATAAATGGTGTACGCCAAGGTTCAATGCTGTGTCCTCTATTATTTAATTTATTTATTAATGATATCGAGGATGAGATTAATAGCACCATTTCTATTTTTGCTGATGATACTAAGCTATGTAGAACTGTACAGTCTATGGAAGATGTCCATAAACTCTTAGTGATTGGGCATTAATTTGGCAAATGAGGTTCAATGTGGACAAATGTAATGTTCTGCATCTTGGTAGTAATAATCTCTGTGCTTCATATGTCCTAGGTGATGTAACACTGGGAGAAGGATTTGGGTTTCCTTGTAGATGGTAGATTAAATTACAGCATACAATGTCAATCAGCGGCTTCTAAGGCCACCAGGATATTGTCATGCAATAAACGAGGCATGGAATCGCGGGGGAGGGATGTAATATTACCACTTTACAAAGCGTTGGTGCGGCCTCATCTGGAATATGCAGTTCAGTTCTGGACAGCAGTCTATAGAAACTGCACTGCAGCTGGAAAAAGTACAGAGGAGAGCGACTAAACTGATAAGGGGCACGGAGGGTCTTAGTTATGAAGAAAGATTAAAAGAATTGAATTTATTTAGTCTTGAGAAGAGATGTCTAAGGGGGATATGATTAACCTGTACAAATATATAATTGGGCCATACAAAAAATACGGTGAAAAACCGTGGGGACTGCTATGGGGACATCTGTGGATGACACTGCTATGGGGGGATCTGTGGATGACACTGCTATGCGGGGATCTGTGGATGACACATATATAGCATCTTATGCTATGTGCCATCCACAGATCCCCCCATAACAGGGTCTCTGCAGTGTGAATGACCCCCAATACAGGGGCTGGGGGTCGGCATTTGGATTAGGAATGACAGCGGGGACTGGTGCAGTCCCTGTATTCTAATGCACCGGCCCTGCTCACTGTTGTATAATCTTATCTAACCTGCATTGTTAAGATATAATAATCATGTGTAATCCAGCTGTATTACTTACAACTAAGTTCAGTAGCAGAGTGGAGGAAGGAGGCAGGCCGGGAGGATGGGCAGGCGACGCGTCACTCATTAAGTCACGCGCCCGTGGCGCCTGCTTCATTCATAAAGTGGGCGGCGCAGGTGCATGACGTAGTGAGTGATGCGCTGCCCGCCCTCCCGGCCTACCTCCTCCCTCCTCTCTGCTACGGAACTTAGCTGTAAGTAATACAGCTGGATTACACAGGATTATTATATCTTAACAATGCCTACAGGTTAGATAAGGTTATACAACAGTGAGCGGGGCCGGTGCAATAGAATACAGGGACTGCACCGGTCCCCGCTGTTATCATTGCAAATTGCAGCACTCGCCCCATAAGACGCACTGCTATTTTTTCCCCACTTTTTTTGGGGGGGGGCATCTTATAGGGTGAAAAATACGGTATGTCTTTTTTCAACCGTATTAACTATGTAACTATGTAACTACTATAATACTGCCTCCTATGTACAAGAATATAACTACTATAATACTGCTCCTATGTACAAGAATATAACTACTATAATACTTCTCCTATGTACAAGAGTATAACTACTATAACACTGCTCCTATGTATAAGGGTATAACTACTATAATACTGCTCCTATGTACAAGAATATAAATACTATAATACTGCTCCTATGTACAAGAATATAACTACTATAATACTGCTCCTATGTACAAGAATATAACTACTATAATACTGCTCCTATGTACAAGAATATAACTACTATAATACTTCTCCTATGTACAAGAATATAACTACTATAATACTGCTCCTATGTACAAGAATATAACTACTATAATACTGCTCCTATGTACAAGAATGTAACTACTATAATACTGCCTCCTATGTACAAGAATATAACTACTATAATACTGCCTCCTATGTACAAGAATATAACTACTATAATACTGCTCCTATGTACAAGAATATAACTACTATAATACTGCTCCTATGTACAAGAATATAACTACTATAATACTGCTCCTATGTACAAGAATATAACTACTATAATACTGCTCCTATGTACAAGAATATAACTACTATAATACTGCCTCCTATGTACAAGATATAACTACTATAATACTGCCTCCTATGTACAAGAATATAACTACTATAATACTGCTATAATACTGCCTCCTATGTACAAGAATATAACTACTATAATACTGCCTCCTATGTACAAGAATATAACTACTATAATACTGCCTCCTATGTACAAGTATATAACTACTATAATGCTGCTCCTATGTACAAGAATATAACTACTATAATACTGCTCCTATGTACAAGAATATAACTACTATAATACTGCTCCTATGTACAAGAATATAACTACTATAATACTGCCTCCTATGTACAAGAATATGACTACTATAATACTGCCTCCTATGTACAAGAATATAACTACTATAATACTGCTCCTATGTACAAGAATATAACTACTATAATACTGCTCCTATGTACAAGAATATAACTACTATAATACTGCTCCTATGTACAAGAATATAATTACTATAATACTGCTCCTATGTACAAGAATATAACTACTATAATACTGCTCCTATGTACAAGAATATAACTACTATAATACTGCCTCCTATGTACAAGAATATAACTACTATAATACTGCTCCTATGTACAGGAATATAACTACTATAATACTGCTCCTATGTACAAGAATATAACTACTATAATACTGCTCCTATGTACAAGAATATAACTACTATAATACTGCTCCTATGTACAAGAATATAACTACTATAATACTGCCTCTACGTACAAGAATATAACTACTATAATACTGCTCCTATGTACAAGAATATAACTACTATAATACTGCTCCTATGTACAAGAATATAACTACTATAATACTGCTCCTATGTGCAAGAATATAACTACTATAATACTGCTCCTATGTACAAGAATATAACTACTATAATACTACTCCTATGTACAAGAATATAACTACTATAATACTGCTCCTATGTACAAGAATATAACTACTATAATACTGCTCCTATGTACAAGAATATAACTACTATAATACTGCTCCTATGTACAAGAATATAACTACTATAATACTGCTCCTATGTACAAGAATATAACTACTATAATACTGCTCCTATGTACAAAAATATAACTACTATAATACTGCCGCCTATGTACAAGAATATAACTACTATAGTACTGCCTCCTATGTACAAGAATATTACTACTATAATACTATAACACAGTAATTGATATGCAATCCAGGACATGTACACAGATTGAAAGGTGACATATACCCAGCAGAACAAAGTTTGTTCTTCAAACCAGCAATAATATTTTCAGGCCTCACAGCTAGACCGCTCTGTCCCTCTTTCATAACAGGGTGTCGCAACTCACCATTTACAGTTGCTTACCAATGTACACACGTCACTCCCTATTTGGTGGATGCATCCCTTTTAAGCAGCTCCAAATAGCTCCTGTGCCTATGTGTGGTATTACCGAAAGTAGTTTGGGACTTCTAGGATTACCCACTCCTCTATGGTACCCCCGACCAAGTATTTGTGTGCAGTAGAAAAGTAAGAATTTTGGGGGTACTATCTCTGCTTGGGGAGATTGCCTTAATCAGCATGAGGAGACTTATAGGCCATACACGCTCCTCTGGAATTCTGGGAAGACGGTATGCAAATGAGCTCTTAACAAGCTCTACCTCTAATGCCACCATATGTAAGGCAGCTATCCTATAAGTCAATGTTCGACCCTATAAAAAGGCCTTGAGACATGACCTGGATATTAAATAAGCCAGCATCTCATCTGCAGACAGCTGCTTCGGGGTCATTGCCCCTCATCAGTGCAGAGAGTACTGGCTTAACTAGCTGAGAGGCTTAGGTCAGGATTTGGGGGGTACTATCTCTCTTTGGGGAGAGAGCCCCTTAACTGGCATAATTAGACTTATAGGCCATAGTGTAAAAAAGTAAGAATTCGTTGAAGCCCTGGTATGACAGCGAAACCCACGTTGCCAGGCTGTTCACCTGCTGCAGCGACTCTTTGTCCTCCTGTAACTATGTGAACTGCTATCTGTGGAAGAAAACTCTGGAGGAACGAGGGGAAAATTATGTGTGACCGGCTAAAGACCTGGGAACCCTTCCCAAGTAGTAGGAGCTCCGTCTGCATTATTGGTCCTGTTTAGCAGAAAAACAAAGGACAGGAGCGCTACCTGGTGGCCACACAGTGAAATTACAGGTTTCTCATGTGACAACACCAGTTCCCCAGTTGGTATCAGGTAACCAGACACTGGATGAAAGTAGAAATGGATTAATGGATTCGGAGGAAACCCGAAGTTGACAAACAGATCCTCAGCATTAAGGGTACTTTCACACTTGCTTTGTTGGATTCCAGCAGGCAGTTCCGTCTACCATTTGTAGATGGATCTGGTTGCAGATCCATCTCACAAATGCATTTAAATACCGGATCCGTCTCTCCAGTTGTCATCCAGAAATACGGATCCGGTATTTATCTTTTTCACATTTTTTAAAGTCTGCTCATGCGCAGACTGCAAAACAGGATCCGTTTTTCCGGAACACTTGGATCCGGATCCAGCATTAATGCATTTCAATGGAAAATAATGCTGGATCCGGCACTCCGGTATTTTCCCTGATCAAAAACCGTACAGTGACTGAACTGAAGACATCCTGATGCATACTAAATGGATTGCTCTCAGAATACAGAATGCATTAGGATAAAACTGATCAGTTTTTTCTGTTATTGAGCCCCTAGGACGGAACTCAATACCGAAACATTTTAACGCAAGTGGGAAAGTACCCTAAAACAAAGCCACCTGACACTTCCAGCAAGTGTACGGAAGAAAAATCCTCAAGACAACTCTATAAACAAAGGCACTCCACACTAATATACAGTGATACAAATCAGTCACAACTTTTTAAAAATTAACACAACTAATACAGTGAAAACAGTACCAATCTGACATGTGTCACTTTATGTGGTAATAACTCTGGAACACTTTTATTTATCTAAAGTCATTCTGAGATTTTTTTCCTGTGACACATTGTACTTCATGTTAGTGATAAATTTGAGTCAACATGCTTTACCTTTATTTATAAAAAAATCCAAAATTTACCCAAAATGTGTAAAAATTTGTAATTTTTGAAATTTTTATTTCTCTGCTTTCATTTACCATGTCTTCTTTATGTTGGCATAATTTTTTAAATGTAATTTTGTTTTTTTAGGATGTTAGAAGGCTTTAAATTTCAGAAAGAATTCTTAAAATTTTTAAGAAAATTTCCAAAACCCACATTTCTAAGGATAAGTTCAGTTAAGAAGTCAATTTGTGGGGCTTACATAGTAGAACCCCCCCCCCCCCCCCCATAAATTACCCCATTTTAGAAACTACACTCCTCAGTTTATTAAAAACTGATTTTAACAAACTTTGTCAACCCTTTAAGTGTTCCACAAGGATTAAAAGGAAATAAAGTTCATTTAAATCCATTTTTACTGTAACACAACAAGGGTTAACAGCCAAATAAAACCCAATATTTGTTACCCTGATTCTGCAATTTACAGAAACACCCAATATGTGGTCGTAAAACTGCTGTATGTGCACACGACAGGGAGCAGAAGGGAAGGAGCGCCATATGTTTTTTGGAGGGGAGATTTCACTGGGAGAAATTTAAGTTGCCTTGTCACATGAAGACCCCCTGATTCATCCGTGCAGTGGAAACTCCCAAAAAGGGACCACATTTTGGAAACTAAAGGATAAGGTGACAGTTTTATTGCTACTATTTTGGAGTACATATGATTTTTGATCGCACAATAGTATGCTTTTTGTGAGGCAAGGTAATCAAGAATGGCTATTCTGGCACCGTTTAATTTTTTTTTTTACGGTATTCACCTGACAGGATAGATCATGTGCTATTTTTATAGAGCAGGTCATAACGGATGTGACGATATCAGTTTTACATAATAAAGCATTTTTTTATTTTTTTTAATTTTTTTTCCTCCATTTGTTTTGTCTCATTTTTTGCAGGAAGAGTAGACATTTTTATTGGTATTATTTTTGGGTACAAATGATTTTTTGATTGTTCAATATTAAACTTTTTGGGGCACGGTGACTTTATTTTATTACGGCATTCATTTGAGGGGGGTAAACCATGTGATATGTTTGTAGAGCAGGTCATTACGGAAGCCGTGATGCCTAATATGTCTATTTTTTTTATTTTTTGTTTAAGTTTTACACAGTAAAAGCAGTTTTGAAAAGAAATAATCGTGTTTTTTGTTGCCATATTTTTTTTTTTAAAATCTGGCTATTGTCTTATGTAGAGGCTCATTTTTGTGGGATGAGTTGATGGTTTGATTGGGTCTCACAGGCTTCCATAGATAAAAATGTGTAGAAATCTGAGTCTCACTTCCTTCTGGGATTCGCGTCCTCACCTATCCCTTGGTTGAACTTGATGGACTTACCGTATTTTTCGCTCTATAAGACACACCTAGGTTTTTAGGGAGGAAATTAAGAAAAAAATATATTTTTAACCAAAAGGTGTGCTTTTGGTAGGTTTTGAACTAATGGTGGTCTGTGGATGACACTATTATGGGGGATCTGTGGATGACACTGTTATTTGGGATGCCCATGTAAGGTATCGGGTTGCCTTCCCAGCCATCGGGTCCTGTCACCACAGCATGGGGACCCGATTGGGACGGGGAGAGAGACCGTACCCTCCACAAACACCGCGTATGCAGTGGTCAGCGTTGACTGCAACAAACAAGGGGTTAATACACCTACATTGGTGTATTCACCAATGCTAGCGACAGGAGCTTGGCTGTCAGGAACATTGAAAGGGGTTATCCAATTTCTCAAAACCCCCCACATATGCCAGGCCCCTCACTAGTAATATATTACCCCGCTCCCTGCTCCCAGCGCCGCTCCTGGTCTTCGCTCCACCACTGCTGCTTCTTCATGCACATGGATGAAAACATCCCATTTAGGGGGGGGGGGGCAGCCAATGGCAGGCGGGGACGGGGACGAGCCTCCCTAACATCGCGGGTGACGCTAGGGAGGCCTGCCATTGGCTGCTCCTCCCCTGACACCAGATGTTTTCATCTGTGTGCACGGAGAAGCAGCAGCGATGGAGCGGGGACCAGGAGCGGCGCTGGGAGCTGGGGAAGTATATTACCGGTGAGGGGCCCGACACATGTGGGGGGTGGGGGGGGTTGAGAAATTGGATAACCCCTTTAACACCTTAGTGACCACCAATATGTGGTTTTGTTTCGCCGTGGAGCAGAGAGCGATAGCCACTCTCCTGCTCTAATGGCCCAGACCAGCAGGAGCTCTGATCCGATCTCTTTAACCCCTTACATGCTACGGGCAATGGCGCCTGACGCATGTAAGCGGTTGCAGAGGGAGCAGACTTCCTGTGTTCCACATCGGCACCCCGCAAATGATATTGTGGGCTGCCGATATCGGTGCAGGCAGGCCTCCAGCTATCTGCCTCCAGCATGCCCCAGCAGGCTGTGCCTCTCTGGCAAAGCCTGCTGGTAAATGTCATTGCACTACATGAACAGTGAAATGTATTTCAGAAGCGATAAAAAGATTGCCTATTATAGTCCTCTTGTGCGATTATTAAACGGTTAAGAGAAAAGTAAAAAAAATATATATATAGTTATTAAATAAAAAATTTCCAAGTTAAAAAAATGCATCTTTTTCCTATTGAAAATACATTTTTCAATGAAAAAAAAAAGCAAAAATAAAATTATATAGTCAGGTCCATATATATTGGGACATCGACACAATTGTAACATTTTTGGCTCTATGCACCACCACAAGATGTGCTTTAACTGCTGACCGCGAGCTTTAATTAGGGTATTTACATCCAAATCAGGTGAACGGTGTAGGAATTACAACAGTTTGCATATGTGCCTCCCACTTGTTAAGGAACCAAAAGTAATGGGACAATTGGCTTCCCAGCTGTTCCATGGCCAGGTGTGTGTTATTCCCTCATTATCCCAATTACAATGAGCAGATAAAAGGTCCAGAAGGTCATTGCTCCAGTCTGCTATTTGCATTTGGAATCTGTTGCTGTCAACTCTCAAGATGAGATCCAACGAGCTGTCATTATCAGTGAAGCAAGCCATCATTAGGCTGAAAAAAACAAAACAAACCCATTAGAGAGAATAGCAAAAACATTAGGCTGGCCAAAACAACTGTTTGGATAGATTCTTAAAAAGAAGGAACACACTGGTGAGCTCAGGCAACACCAAAAGCCGGAAGACCACGGAAAACAACTGTAGTGGATGACCGAAGAATTCTTTCCCCTGGTGAAGAAAACACCCTTCACAACAGTTGGCCAGATCAAAAACACTCTCCAGGAGGTAGGTGTATGTGGGTCAAAGTCAACAATCAAGAGAAGACTTCACCAGAGTGAATACAGAGGGTTCACCACAAGATGTAAACCATTGGTGAGCCTCAAAAACAGGAAGGCCAGATTAGAGTTTGCCAAACGACATCTAAAAAAGCCTTCACAGTTCTGGAACAACATCCTATGGACAGATGAGACCAAGATCAACTTGTACCAGAGTGATGGGAAGAGAAGAGTATGGAGAAGGAAAGGAACTGCTCATGATCCTAAGCTTATCCAGGGAATGCAGGTACCAACATGCATGCCGAGCCCACTCCACACCTCTCCTGGTGCCAAATGGCCACCAATGAATGCAATGAGAATCCACCCTATACCTCTCCTGGTGCCAAATGGCTTCCAGTGAGTGAGGGAGAGCAGGCTAAGCTTTATACTCACACTAATTAAAATCAGCCTATGGCGCAGAACAAAACATACAAAGCAACAGCTCTCTGCAAACCAAATAAAGTACAAAAATGCATAATAATTGCTAATGCTATGCTTATAAATTAGAGATGCTTAGCCTGCTCTCACTCACTCACTGGAAGCCATTTGGCACCAGGAGAGGTATAGGGTGGACTCTCATTGCATTCGTTGGTGGCCATTTGGCACCAGGAGAGGTGTGGAGTGGGCTCGCATGCATTCCCTGGATATAATGAGGCCATTTTTGGCACCAATGATGTTTAAATTAAAAGTGGGTCCCATGCATGCCTGTGGAACCTACACTCCCTGAATTGTATGGTAGCCGTCATGGCACAAAACAGGTAGAATTTAGTGTTTAGGTGCCCGTCTACAGAGATCGCCTTGACGTGTGGCAGACGGGCTCAAATAATTTAGTACAAAATGTATTTGCCAAGCATCTCTAATTTATAAGCATAGCATTAGCAATTATAATGCATTTTTGTACTTTATTTGGTTTTCAGAGAGCTGTTGTATTGTATGTTTTGTTCTATGTTGTGTTTTTAGCCATAGCAACGTGAACCTGCGCATTGGGATGTGCTGACTGACCCCCTTTTTTTCTTTGCATGTTGTGTATACTGTACTGAGTGCCTCCGTGTTCCAAAAGTAACCAGTGCCATCTGCCATCCTCATCATGTGTCTCTGTCAGTACCCACCCCGGCAAATTTTTGTGGAGTTATTACCCCCGTACACGCAGCCAACCCAGAGCCTCCGCAGTCGGCAAAAGTCCTTTTCCTTCAGGTGGGTTTCCTGCATGAGGACTACATCAGGCCTCAGGGGTTTTAGATGTCTCAATAATTTTGTGCGTTTTTGTGGGGAACGCATACCCTTCACATTCCACGAATTTATCTGCATTTAAGCTCTTGGTTGTCGCGTGTGTCCACAAAACAAAAAAAAAGGGGGGGGCAGAAGGGAAAGAAGCAAGGAGGGGAGAGAGGGATGAGGATGAGGGAGGGGGGGGGGGGCAGGTAACCACCTAAACAAAAACTAACGTAAAGCTTGGGATAATCCCGATGCTATTAAAGACAAGTTGTTATTTGTCTTCCCTAAGTTTTGTTAAGGACTTCTCTTTTTTGTACCATGGTGGGCTCCCTGCTACACCACAGGGTTTTATACTGTTTTGCAAAACCTTTGCTAAAACTAAAATTGTGCCCAAACTTGAAAGTTATCTAACCCTGGAAATAGTCTACAACCTACTCTAAAAGCTTAATAGACCCTAACTTGATACAGAATCTCGCATTACTGTCACATGCAAACATATATTCAAGCATGTATTTCTTAGGCTTTTTAGAAGACAGTCAATCAGTGCCGAGTGGCGAGAACACCTGACCAATTAGTCTGAGTCCCTTCTTCTATGTCTTCTAGGGCGACCCTCTGATCTTCTCAGCGAGCGACCTCTCCGTTGGCGACTGTTGATTTTCCTCTGTGAGCATGATGGGGATGTCCTCGGTGAGGGAGTGGTGCCGGGTTCTGTCTTTTCAGGGAAACTATTCAAGGCTTCTTCCGCCGCTTCGGGGGAGTCATATGTGAATTCCCCCCCTGGGCATGATGCATCTTGAGTATGGCCGGGAAGAGGAGCTGAAAATGGATATTATTGTGATATAGCTTGGTACATATTAGGTTAAATGTCTTATGTTTCCTTGCCACTTCGGCAGAGAAGTCTTCATATAGCATGACTCTGTGCCCTCTGATGGTAATCAGGCATTGACTCCTGCGGAAGGCGCACAACATTGCCACTTTATCGTTGAAATCTGTTAGCTTAATAATTACTTAGCGTGGTCTCCCTCTATGAGTAGGAGAAGCCGAGGCGTTATAGATGTCACGCTGCATAGTGGGAACTGGACCCACTCTGTGTGCTAGTTCAATGCGACAGTAAAAGTCCAGGCCCAAAGCTACTGGTAATTACCGCTCGCAGAGATCTAACAACTCTGACTGTTTAATAGTTTCCGGCAACCCCACCACTCTTAGATTATTACGACGGGACCTATTTTCTAGGTCCTCGACCTTCCTGCGCAATTGTTCAAGGGCCTTTTGTTGGTTTAGAATAGTAGGGTCCATGTCCATGGTGTGTGAGTGGAGGGATTGTACTTCTTGCTCCAGATCACCTACTTTTAAGCTTGTGTGGCTCACCTCCTCTTGCAAAGAGTTAAAAGAGGATAGTATGGTGGTCTCCAGAGTTTTTTGTATGTCTGGGGTAATACGTAGCACCACTTCAATAGCGAGTCTCTTATAATCCAGCGAGTCTGGTCCTCCCGTTGGTGGCAGAAGTTCCTGGGAGCTGTCCTCGTGTACCGACAGTGGAGAGCTGGACGCCATGTTCGTTTGCTCAGGAGAGGAGGACTCTTGAGATCTCGTGGATTTGTGCCCACTTCGCAACAGGTAACGGTCCATGTGGCGAGGGAATGCTCTCCGGGCTTACTTCCTTGCGATTGCTGAGGTATTAGCAGTCCGTGCGATTGCTGAGGTATTAGCAGTCCGTTCGCCTTGTAATGACGCTCGCGGTGTCAACTCTACAGAGGAGCTCTGGGAGCGACGTCTTCACATGGTAGCGCTGGAACTGGAAGTCCCCAAAAGTCCTTTTAAGGACTATTATTGTGTGTGACAGCAGCAATATATATTTTTAGCACAACCTGCGCTAAATTGCTAAAACTTTACAGACCCAAAAGTCCTTTGAAGGACTATTGTTGTGTGTGGCAGCAATATCAAATTTTAGCGCATCCAGCGCTAAATAGCGTGCAATAGTTAGGCCGCTGCAGACAGCGACATTATCTGCGCTACATCTCCTGTGTAACGTGTGCGCATCCCAAAAATATCTGTGACATCCAGTGTACTTTTTCCGTACACGGTGTCCGCTGCGGACAGTGACATTAGCTGGGGTACATCTCCTGTGTAACGTTTCCACATCCAAAATACCTGTGACATTCCCTGTAATTTAATATGAGCCGCTGCTGACATCAGCGACATTATCTCCGATATTTCTCCTGTGTAACGTTTCCACATCCAAAGTACCTGTGACATTCCCTGTAATTTTATGTATATATTTTTAATTTTATTTTTAATTTAATTTTTAATTTTAGCAACTATTTTAACCAATAAACATACGTGCATCCAGTTGAAAAGCGAGTGCCTGCTAAAATTTGTATATTATTTATCCGAGCTTGGGTGTAGCATAGCAAGAGCACCGCTACCACTAAAGTCAGACGGTGGAGCCACCTCACTTCAGTCATACTTTTAGTTTAACATGCCAGGTTTTCTAATGGAAACCGAATCCTGTTATAGTGAATGCGATCTGTCCGGTGTTCTTCATTTTATAGTCAGTACGGTCTGTTAGGTGTCATTTAGTTTATAATCAGTGTGGTCCATCAGTTGGTCATTTTATAGACAGTGGGTCCATCAGGAGGTGCTCATTGGCCATTTAGAATTTTTTTTCCGTTACACCATTCACTGTATGGGATAAATATTGTAAAATTGCAATAGTATGGGAGTTTTCACATGCAGCAATATGCCTAGAATGTTTTATTTTTTTATTGTTTATTTTCATTTAATTTTTTTTATATTTTTAAAACCTTTTCTTTTTTTTTTTTTTAGTTTAGTCATCCTATATATACTGTATATCCATCACACAACACATCATTCACAATATACTAATACAGTGCTGCCACCTGCTGGCTTGTATTGGAATCTGTGTTAGGCTCCGAGCCATCAAAGGGGTATTACAGCTTCCCTGATCTCTGTTGGGAAACGCCATTACAGGAGCGCGTGGTTCTTGCGTCTGCCCCGCTCAGATGTTGCTGTCAACATCTGAGGGGTTAAATGTATGTGATCAGCTTTATGGCTGATTGCATACATTTGTTCCAGGCCTCTGCTGTTTGAAATAGCAGAAACCTGGCGGCAATGGTGCCCTCTGTACACGCGAGTAAGCGCCAGCTGTAAAGTGCTGACTTCAGTTACGAAGGAGTTAATGGAAACATTGCTTCCACTATTTTAATTGTTCTTCTATAATGGACGGGTTTGTGATTACTGTTGAGATTTTTTAGTCAAAGAAAATCCTCCTCTTGGGTGTATTAGTAGATTATAAACTAAATAACAGCATGCAATGTCAGTCAGATGTCTCTAAGACCAACCAAATTTTGTCTTGTATTTAAAGGGCTTCTGTCACCCCCAAAACACATTTTTCATTTTTGGGCTTGTTAAAATCCTTATTGAACGACTATTCCCTATATAGGGCTCTTACCTTGGTCTGTGGCTTTGTTTCATAAAAAAATCAATCTTTTAAAATATGCAAATGACTTCACTACCAGCAAGTCAGTGTTTCACAGATGTGTGCTGTACGTGTTCTCCACGGACAGCACAAGTCCCCATTCATTTTAATGTGTGTATTCAGACATCAGTGTTTTAGCACGGTACTTGGGTCAGTGTTTTTAGCACGGATGCAAGCTCTATTTTGTCTGTGTTCACGGATCCATCATGTCCATTATGGTTTATGGGTCCGTGAAAACCACGGATGCAACACGGATGCCATCCGTGTTGCATCCGTATTTCACGGATCATTAAGAAGAGATGCTTTGAAAAAAAAATTTCAGCTGTTCAGTGTCAGTGAAACACGGATGCAACACGGACAGCAAAAAACGGACACACGGACCCAACACGGATCCTTCACGGATAGCTTCACAGATGCATCACTGACCACCTGCTCACGGATTTGAGCACGGACGTGTGAATGAGGCTTTACCCTGGATCGATATAGCAGGATCAGGTTGGACTTGATGGACTTTTGTCTTTTTCCAACCTTAAAGGGATTCTCTGAGAATCTCAGCCATTTTTCTTTACTGCTTAAAGGGATGGGCACTGTGGAGGTCACTGTTTTGAAAGGGGCGGGCACAGTGGAGGTCACTGTTTTAAAAGGGGCAAACACAGTGGAGGTCACTGTAATTAAAAGGGCAGGCACTGTGGAGGTCATTGTTATTAACTCCTTAAGGACACAGCCGTATTTCAACCTTAAGGACCAGGCCATTTTTTGCAAATCTGACCAGTGTCACTTTAAGTGGTGATAACTTTAAAACGCTTTGACTTATCCAGGCCATTCTGAGATTGTTTTTTCATCACATATTGTACTTCATGACACTGGTAAAATGAAGTAAAAAAAATTCATTTTTATTTATAAAAAAATACCAAATTTACCAAAATTTGGGAAAAATTTGCAAATTTCCAAGTTTCAATTTCTCTACTTCTATAATACATAGTAATACATCCAAAAATAGTTATTACTTTACATTCCCCATATGTCTACTTCATGTTTGGATCATCTTGGGAATGACATTTTAGTTTTTGGGGACATTACAGGGCTTAGAAGTTTAGAAGCAAATCTTGAAATTCTTCTGAAATTTTCAAAAACCCAATTTTTAGGGACCAGTTCAGGTCTGAAGTCACTTTGTGAGGCTTACATAATAGAAACCACCCAAAAATTACCCCATTTTAGAAACTACACCCTTCAAGGTATTCAAAACTGATTTTACAAATGTCGTTAACCCTTTAGGTGTTCCAGAAGAGTTAATGGCAAATGGAGATAAAATTTCAGAATTTAGATTTTTTGGAAAATTTTCCATTTTACTCAATTTTTTGCAGTAGCAAAGCAAGGGTTTACAGCCAAACAAAGTGCTATATTTATTGCCCCGATTCTGTAGTTTGCAGAAAAACCCCATATGTGGCCGTAAACTACTGTACGGGCACACAGTAGGGAATAGAGGGAAAGGTGCGCCGTGTGGTTTTTGGAAGGCAGATTTTGCTGGACTGGTTTATTTACACCATGTCCCATTTGAAGCCCCCCTGATGCACCCCTAGAGTAGAAACTCCATAAAAGTGAACCCATTTTGGAAACTACGGGATAAGGTGGCAGTTTTGTTGGGACTATTTGTAGGGTACATATGATTTTTGGTTGCTCTATATTACATTTTTGTGGGGCAAGGTTACCAAAACTAGAAATTTCACCTCCATTTGCCATAAACTGTTGAGAAACACCTAAAGGGTTAATAAAGTTAGTAAAATCTGTTTTGAATACCTTGAGGGGTGTAGTTTCTTAGATGGAGTCGCTTTTATGGAGTTTATACTCTAGGGGTGCATAGGGGGGCTTCAAATGGGACATGGTGGCCAAAAAAAAAGGCCATCAAAATCTGCCTTCCAGAAACCATACGGCGTTCCTTTCCTTCTGCGCCCTGCCGTTTGGTCATACAGCAGTTTACAACCACATATGGGGTGTTTCTGTAAACTGAAGAATCAGGGTAATAAATATTAAGTTTTGTTTGGCTGTTAACCCTTGATTTGTTACTGGAAAAAAATGGATTAAAATGGAAAATTTGCCAAAAAATTGCTGTTTTTTGACCGTGTTCATCTGAGGGATTAGGTCATGGGGTGATTTTATAGAGAGGATTCTTATGGACGTGGCGATACCTAATATGTCTACTTTCTTTTATTTATTTATGTTTTACACTATTATCTTTTTATAAACAAAAAATAACATTTTAGTATCTCCATAGTCTGAGTAATTTTTTTAAAGTTTTTTGCTGATTATCTTAGGTAGGGGCTCATTTTTTGCAGGATGAGAGGATGGTTTTATTGGCACTATTTTGGGGGGCAAATGAGTTTTTGATCGCTTGCTATTACAATTTTTGTGATGTAAGTTGACAAAAAAATACCTTTTTTTTGCACCGTTTTTATTTTATTTTTTTGTTTTGACCGTGTTCATCTGAGGGGTTAGGTCATGGGGTATTTTTATAGAGAGGATTCTTATGGACGCGGCGATACCTAATATGTCTACTTTTTTTAATTTTTTATCCGATTGTCAGTGGCTAAATTGGGATATAAATTTAGTACTCCATGGAAGTGTGGTACTCCCTGAAGCAACCAATAACGCAGAGGCCCGGATGATCGGGGCACGTGTCGCATTGAGTAGTGGTGTCCTTCCGTATCACCCTCCTGTGACACACTCTGCACTTTTTTTGGGTCCGTCCCTTCTTTGCAGTATGGGGGACCACACCTGGAAAGTGTTGGCCAGGGATGATCCGGGCGCCTCCAGTTCCCGAGGTACTTCGGCCTACTCTTTCCCGGTCAGAAAAGATCAGGTCCTTGAGGACTGCCTCATAAAACTGAAGGAATGTCCCCGGGACAGCACAAAACAGTTGTACAAGTCAACCTGTACCAAGTAGACCGCAACTTTTTTGTACCATGGCCGGGTTTCGCGCATGGCGTTATATATGGCTTGAGGACTTGATCAGAGAGATCAACTCCTCCCATATACCGATTGTAGTTGACGATACAATCGGGCCTGAGGACCGTTGCCGCGGTACCTCACAAAGGGACAGGGGTGATGCCGTTACCATGAATTGTGGACAGTACAAGGACATCCATCTTGTCCTTATATCTGACCAGCAACAGGTTTCCACTGGTAAGGGCACGGCTCGAATCCCTGGGATAGGTACCTGGAGGGGGTGGGTAGGGAGGCCGCGTTGATTTTTCCGCACGGTCCCACAAGCGGACGTGGATCTGGTGGCGAGGGACTGGAACAAGGGGATACTAGTATAAAAGTTATCCACGTACAGGTGGTAACCCTTATCTAGTAGTGGGTGCATAAGGTCCCACACAAGTTTCCCGCTAACACCCAGAGTGGGGGGACATTCTGGGGGTTCAATACGGGAATCTCGCCCCTCGTACACACGAAACTTGTAAGTGTACCCTGAGGTACTCTCACAAAGTTTGTACAGCTTCACGCCATATCTCGCCCGCTTAGAGGGAACATACTGGCGGAAAAGGAGTCTCCCCTTGAAAGCAATGAGAGACTCATCAACCGCGACCTCCCTTCAGGTACATAGGCCTGTACAAATTTGGCCCCAAAGTGATCGATGACCAGCCTTATTTTGTACAGGCGGTCATAGGCAGGATCACCTTGGGGGGGACATGCTGCATTATCTGAATAATGCAGGCAATTCTGGATGGCCTCAAACCGGGAGCGTGCATTGGCTGTACTGTATAGTGGGGTCTGGTAGAGGACGTCCCCACTCCAGTAATGCCTGACACTAGGTCTCTTGACTAGGCCCATGTGCAGCACGAGGCCCCAAAACGTCCTCATCTCGGCTGCACTGACCGGAGTCCAGCCACCGGGCCTAGCCAAAAAGGAGCTCGGGTGTTGAGCAACAAACTGTTGGGCGTACAGGTTTGTTTGCTCCACCAAAAGATTTACAAAGTGGTCACTGAAAAAAAGACTAAAGAAGTCGTATTCAGTGAAACCCACTGTGGAAATCTGGATTCCTGGTTGGCTTACAAAATCAGGAATCATGGGCTCATAACGCTCTGGGGTATACCAGACAAGTTCACCGGTAGGGGGCTCCGGTGGACTTAACTGGTGGGCCGTAAAAACTAGTACGAGCCCCAGAGCTGCTCATACTAGTGTGGGCCACAGGGTTCCTAGCATGTTCGGATGACAAAAGGAAAGTGGGGTCATCCTCGTCCTCACTGGGGCTCTCGGACTCGGAGGCAAGCTGGGCGTATGCCTCTTCGGCCGAGAACATCCGGCGGGCCATAGGGGAGTGTATGTCTGCGTGTGTATGTGCGTGCGTGTAAATCTTTATTTGGTGTGCGTGTGTGTGGGGGCACGGGTGTTCGCGAACTTACCCTAAACCTAACAGACAAAAAAAAAACTAACTAAGGCTACTTTCACACTAGTGTTGTTTGAATCCGACGTGCAATTCCGTCGCCGGAACTGCCCGCTGGATCCGGAAAAACGTGTGAAAACTGATTACATTTGAATCCTGATCAGGATTTTGATCACAATAAAAACGGATTTGAGCCCTTAGGACAGAACTCAGCGCCGGGAAAGAAAAAAGCTAGTGTGAAAGTACCCTAAAAAAAAGGGCAAAAAATGAGAAAAAAAATAATACTAAATTCAAAATCGCTGATCAACCGTCCGAAGTTGATCAGCGGTGGGGTGTGCGATGCACTAACAGTGGCCGGACGCTAAGAGTGCCGGCCACAGTCAGCTTACGAAAAAAAAAAAACTGCTTGTGCCCCACAAAAAGTTGTGGGTGGGAGGGGAGCAAGCTGCAGCACCCCTGGGGGGTCTAGGGTCACACAGCTGTGCTGTGGACCCCAGACACACGATTTAGGGTGACGCAACAAAAAAAATATATATTTTTTTCACACTAACTTTACCTGAATATCCCTGCCTAACCTAACCTTTCCCTAAAAACCTAGGTGCACAGATGGGGGTGCTGGGGCACAGATGGGGCACTGGCTGATGATCCCTGAACAGATGCCGATCATAACCTGTTCCGGGTTATGGGGTCCCCAGAGACCTGAATAACCGGAAACGCAGCAAACCGCAGGTCTGAATTGACCTGCGGTTTGCTGCGATCGCCGACATGGGGGGTCACAGGACCCCCCGGCGCATTGACCCAAGGTGCCTGCTCAATGATTTGGCAGTGATCGGAAACTATACATGACGTACCAGTACGTCATGTGTCCTTAAGTACCGGGACAACATGCCGTACCGATATGTCATGTGTCCGGAAGAGGTTAAAGGGGCGGGCACTGTGGAGGTCACTGTTACTAAATGGGCGGGCGCTATGAAGGTCCCTGTTAAATGGACGGGCGCTATGAAGGTCCCTGTTAAAGGGGCAGGCACTGTGAAAGTCACTCTTAAAGAGGCGGTTACTGTGAAAGTAACTGTTAAAGGGGTGGTCACTGTGAAATTCACTGTTAAAGGGGCGGTCATTGTTAAAGTCACTTTTAAAGGGGCAGGCACTGTGGAGGTCTATGTTAAAGGGGTAGGCACTGTGGAAGTAACTGTTAAAGGGGCGGGCACTGTGAAGGTCACTGTTAAAGGGGCAGCGACTATGAAAGTCACTGTTAAAGGGGTGGTCAATGCTAAAGGGGCGGGCACTGTGAAGGTCAATGTTAAAGGGGCATCCACTCTGGAGGTCAATGTTAAAGGGGCGGGCACTGTGGAGGTCATTGCTAAAGGAACGGGTACTGTAGAGGTCACTGTTATGGGGAAACTGTCTATCTTTTTACAACACATGGAAACATAAAATTAAATAGATGAAATATACCCGTGGGAAACCGGGTCCTTCTGCTAGTTATAAATATATTCCCAACTACCTTTCGTTAGTTATAATTAGTGTTGAGCGAACAGTTCGAGCATAGTTCGGGTCCGTACCGAATTTTGGGGTGTTCGTGACACGGACCCGAACCCGAACTTTTTCGTAAAAGTTCGGGTTCGGGTTCGTCGTTCGGCATGTATTTTGGTGCATTTTGAAAGGCTGCAAAGCAGCCAATCAACATGCATCATACTACTTGCCCTAAGATGCCATCGCAGCCATGCCTACTATTGGCAAGGCTGTGATTGGCCAAGTGCAGCATGTGACTCAGCCTCTTTATAAGCTTGTGCGCACGTCGGGACGTGCTCACTCCCGATGTGAATAGAACAGGGATAGACGCAGCTGATGCTAGGGCGAGAATAGGCAGGGATAATTGAATAACTGGAAGCAAATTTCTCTCCTCCACCTGTGATTCATCTGAACAACTGCAGCTGAGCTGCTTTTTTGATAGGGATTGGCTATTTTTAGAGTGGCCAGAGTGATTTTTCCATCCACATGTACCTGGGCTGACCGCCGGCCGCCATTTTGCGACTTGTAGTGCTGCAGCAGAAGCTGCCACAGTGTGCATTCCAAAGCTCCAAACAAGTCAGACATCTACACCTGGGATTCAGACCAATAGCGATTTAGCAGCACAGTCCAAGGCTATTTTTTTTAAAGGTTGTGCAGACCATTTTGTGGCACATGTTACTGGGCTGATAGGCGGCGGCCATCTTGGGACTAGTGCTGCAGCACAATCTCTCCCAACGTCCATTAATCACTTGTAATAGTGGTCTGTGCCATAGAAATCCTACATCAGGGACTTGGGTGTGCTTGTGTCACCCCTACTAATACCAGTCCACCTGTAATCCATACAGTCAAAAGACTGAAAGTATTCCAGTGAGGGAATTTTTTTTATTTAAAAAAGGCCAAGTTAGTTTATCTGGCGTTCAATATACTAGATACAGTTAGGCCTGCGTTTCATACATCTGGAATTAGCAAACTAATGTGCTGGGGTTGGGAAAACATATATGTACCCATACTAGAATCTGTCAAAGAAAGCGGTACTCACATATAACAGTCATTCCATCTGTAATCCATACAGTCAAAAGACTGAAAGTATTCCAGTGAGGGAATTTTTTTTATTTAAAAAAGGCCAAGTTAGTTTATCTGGCGTTCAATATACTAGATACAGTTAGGCCTGCGTTTCATACATCTGGAATTAGCAAACTAATGTGCTGGGGTTGGGAAAACATATATGTACCCATACTAGAATCTGTCAAAGAAAGCGGTACTCACATATAACAGTCATTCCATCTGTAATCCATACAGTCAAAAGACTGAAAGTATTCCAGTGAGGGAATTTTTTTTATTTAAAAAAGGCCAAGTTAGTTTATCTGGCGTTCAATATACTAGATACAGTTAGGCCTGCGTTTCATACATCTGGAATTAGCAAACTAATGTGCTGGGGTTGGGAAAACATATATGTACCCATACTAGAATCTGTCAAAGAAAGCGGTACTCACATATAACAGTCATTCCATCTGTAATCCATACAGTCAAAAGACTGAAAGTATTCCAGTGAGGGAATTTTTTTTATTTAAAAAAGGCCAAGTTAGTTTATCTGGCGTTCAATATACTAGATACAGTTAGGCCTGCGTTTCATACATCTGGAATTAGCAAACTAATGTGCTGGGGTTGGGAAAACATATATGTACCCATACTAGAATCTGTCAAAGAAAGCGGTACTCACATATAACAGTCATTCCATCTGTAATCCATACAGTCAAAAGACTGAAAGTATTCCAGTGAGGGAATTTTTTTTATTTAAAAAAGGCCAAGTTAGTTTATCTGGCGTTCAATATACTAGATACAGTTAGGCCTGCGTTTCATACATCTGGAATTAGCAAACTAATTTGCTGGGGTTGGGAAAACATATATGTACCCATACTAGAATCTGTCAAAGAAAGCGGTACTCACATATAACAGTCATTCCATCTGTAATCCATACAGTCAAAAGACTGAAAGTATTCCAGTGAGGGAATTTTTTTTTATTTAAAAAAGGCCAAGTTAGTTTATCTGGCGTTCAATATACTAGATACAGTTAGGCCTGCGTTTCATACATCTGGAATTAGCAAACTAATGTGCTGGGGTTGGGAAAACATATATGTACCCATACTAGAATCTGTCAAAGAAAGCGGTACTCACATATAACAGTCATTCCATCTGTAATCCATACAGTCAAAAGACTGAAAGTATTCCAGTGAGGGAATTTTTTTTATTTAAAAAAGGCCAAGTTAGTTTATCTGGCGTTCAATATACTAGATACAGTTAGGCCTGCGTTTCATACATCTGGAATTAGCAAACTAATGTGCTGGGGTTGGGAAAACATATATGTACCCATACTAGAATCTGTCAAAGAAAGCGGTACTCACATATAACAGTCATTCCATCTGTAATCCATACAGTCAAAAGACTGAAAGTATTCCAGTGAGGGAATTTTTTTTATTTAAAAAAGGCCAAGTTAGTTTATCTGGCGTTCAATATACTAGATACAGTTAGGCCTGCGTTTCATACATCTGGAATTAGCAAACTAATGTGCTGGGGTTGGGAAAACATATATGTACCCATACTAGAATCTGTCAAAGAAAGCGGTACTCACATATAACAGTCATTCCATCTGTAATCCATACAGTCAAAAGACTGAAAGTATTCCAGTGAGGGAATTTTTTTTTATTTAAAAAAGGCCAAGTTAGTTTATCTGGCGTTCAATATACTAGATACAGTTAGGCCTGCGTTTCATACATCTGGAATTAGCAAACTAATGTGCTGGGGTTGGGAAAACATATATGTACCCATACTAGAATCTGTCAAAGAAAGCGGTACTCACATATAACAGTCATTCCATCTGTAATCCATACAGTCAAAAGACTGAAAGTATTCCAGTGAGGGGATTTTGCTTATAAAAAATAATATATTTCATTGTGGTGCGAGTTGAATCGCAACAATGAAGAAAAATACTATTAAGGGACGAGGACGCGGTCGTGGTGGTGTCCGTGGAGCCTCTGTTGCTGGTAGAGGACGTGGCCGTTCGGCCCCAGGCGCACACAGTAGGGAACGAACTCCCTCAACTAGCCGGCAGAATGTACCGCAATATCTCGTGGGGCACAATGCCGCTCTTAGGATGGTAAGGCCTGAGCAGGTACAGGCATTAATCGATTGGGTGGCCGACAGTGCTTCCAGCACGTTCACCACATGGTCTTCCACCCAGTCTTCTGCGGAAAGCGCACAGGTGGCACCTGAAAACCAAGCCCATCAGTCTGTCACATCACCCCCAAGCATATCAGGGAAACGGTCTGAGCCACAAGTTATGCAGCAGTCTCTTCTTCTGTTTGAAGACTCTGCTTCCAGGGTTTCCCAGGGGCGTCCACCTAGCCCTTCCCCAGTGGAGGAAGACATACCATGCACTGACGCACAACCACTTATGTCTCCAGATGAAGAGGACATGGGAATACCACCACAGCAGAGTCACCGACTCTCTGATGATGACGAAACACAGGTGCCCACTGCCGCGTCTTTTTGCAGTGTGCAGACTGAACAGGAGGAGGTCAGGGAGGGAGACTGGGTGGAAGACGATGCAGAGGACGATGAGGTCTTAGACCCCACATGGACTGAAGGTCGTGGCGATGACTTTCACAGTTCAGAGGAAGAGGTAGTGGTGAGACCGAGACAACAGCGAAGCCAAAGAGGGAGCAGGGGGCCAAAGCAGACGAGCCGCCGCCCCCAGAGTTCGCCTGCTACTGGACATCGCCAACAGGGACCCAGCCCCACAAAGGCAGCTTCAAAGAGTTCCCTGGCATGGCACTTCTTTAAACAATGTCCTACCGACAAGACCCGAGTGACTTGCACGCTCTGCCATCAGAGCCTGAGGCGAGGCATTAACGTTCTGAACCTCAGCACAACCTGCATGACCAGGCATCTACATGCAAAGCATGAACTGCAGTGGGGTACACACCTTAAAAACCAGGCACTCGCTGAGGCTCCCCCTGCTCCCTCTACCGCTGCTGCCTCGGCTTCCGCCTCGAGAGGAATGTTGCCACCTGCCGAGCAGCAAACAGAGGATGTGCCACCGACACCACCACCACCGCCACCGTCAACTAGCGTCTCCACTATATCACACAGCAGCGTTCAGCTCTCAATATCTCAAACCTTAGAGAGGAAGCGCAAATTCCCCCCGAGTCACCCTCGAGCCCTTGGCCTGAACGCCAGCATTTCTAAACTGCTGGCCTTTGAAATGCTGTCATTCCGGCTGGTGGACACAGACAGCTTCAAAAAGCTGATGGCCATGGCTGTCCCGCAGTATGTGGTTCCCAGCCGCCACTACTTCTCCAAGACAGCCGTGCCTTCCCTGCACATGCAAGTGTCCGATAAAATCAAGTGTGCACTGCGCAACGCCATTTGTGGCAAGGTCCACCTAACCACAGATACGTGGACCAGTAAGCACGGCCAGGGACGCTATATCTCACTAACTGCACACTGGATGAATGTAGTGGCGGCTGGGCCCCCGGCGGACAGTTCCTTGGCGCACGTCCTTCCGCCCCCTAGGATCGCAGGGCATCATTCTCTGCCTCCTGTAGCCTCCTCCTCCTACTCGGCTTCCTCCTCCACTGCTTCCACCAGCTCATCCGGTCAGCCACACACCTTCACCACCAACTTCAGCACAGCCCGGGGTAAACGTCAGCAGGCCATTCTGAAACTCATATGTTTGGGGGACAGGCCCCACACCGCACAGGAGTTGTGGCGGGGTATTGAACAACAGACCGACGAGTGGTTTCTGCCGGTGGGCCTCAAGCCAGGCCTGGTGGTATGCGATAATGGGCGAAATCTCGTGGCAGCTCTGGGACTAGCCGGTTTGACGCACATCCCTTGCCTGGCGCATGTGCTGAACTTGGTGGTGCAGAGGTTCATTCACCACTACCCCAACATGTCAGAGCTGCTGCATAAAGTGCGGGCCGTCTGTGCGCGCTTCCGCCGTTCACATCCTGCCGCTGCTCGCCTGTCTGCGCTACAGCGGAACTTCGGCCTTCCCGCTCACCGCCTCATATGCGACGTGCCCACCCGGTGGAACTCCACCTTGCACATGCTGGAGAGACTGTGCGAGCAGCAGCAGGCCATAGTGGAGTTTCAGCTGCAGCACGCTCGCGTCAGTCGTACTGCCGAACAGCACCACTTCACCACCAATGATTGGGCCTCCATGCGAGACCTGTGTGCCCTGCTGCGCTGTTTCGAGTACTCCACCAACATGGCCAGTGGCGATGACACTGTTATCAGCGTTACAATACCACTTCTATGTCTCCTTGAGAAAACACTTAGGGCAATGATGTTAGACGAGGTGGCCCAGGTGGAGGAGGAGGAGGAGGATGAGGGCTCGTTTCTAACACTTTCGGGCCAGTCTGTTCGAAGTGGCTCAGAGGGAGGTTTGTTTAAGCAGCAGAGGACAGGTTCACAAGTCGCCAGCCAAGGCACTGTACTGGAGGACGAGGAGGATGAGGAGGAGGAGGTGGAGGGGGACGAGGATGACGCAAGTTCACAGCGGGGTGGCAGCCCAGGCCCATCACTGGTGCGTGGCTGGGGGGATACGGTGGACGATGACGATACGCCTCCCACAGAGGACAGCTTGTCCTTACCCATGGGTAGCCTGGCCCACATGAGCGAATATATGCTCCAATGCCTGCGCAACGACAGCAGAGTTGCCCACGTTTTAACGTGTGCAGACTACTGGGTGGCCACCCTGCTGGATCCCCGGTATAAAGACAATGTGCCCACTTTAATTCCTGAACTGGAGCGCGACCGTAAGATGCGCGAGTACAAGCGCACGCTGATAGAGGCGCTCTTGAGAGCATTCCCACATGTCACAGGGGAACAGGTGGAAGGTGAAGGCAGAGGAGTGGCAAGAGGTCGCCAACGCAGCTGTGTCACGGCCAGCTCATCTGAGGGCAGGGTTAGCATGGCAGAAATGTGGAAAAGTTTTGTCTCCACGCCACAGCTATCTGCACCGACACCTGATACGGAACGTGTTAGCAGGAGGCAGCATTTCACTAACATGGTTGAACAGTATGTCTGCACACCCCTCCACATCCTGACGGATGGTTCGGCCCCATTCAACTACTGGGTTTCGAAATTGTCCACGTGGCCAGAGTTAGCATGTTATGCCTTGGAGGTGCTTTCCTGCCCGGCGGCCAGCGTTTTATCTGAACGCGTATTCAGCACGGCAGGGGGCGTCATTACTGACAAGCGCAGCCGCCTGTCCACAGCCAACGTGGACAAGCTGACCTTCATAAAGATGAACCAGGCATGGATCCCACAGGACCTGTCCCTCCCTTGTGCAGAGTAGTCCTTATTAACTGCCTAAAACATGTCTTGTTGTGCTACGGGCCACTTCTTTATTTCATACAAATTTTATGAAACCCACAGTTGAATGAAACTCTTCTCTGTCTGGGCGCCGGGGCCTAACCAGATGAAAGTGGCCGGTTAAACTAACGGGTGACATGAAGCCATAACCTCTGCCATGCTACCTCTGTCTTCTGTCTGGGTGCTGAGGCCTAAGTCAAATAAAGCGGTCTTCTGCTGTGCTGGGGGATATGAAGCTAATCTCTGACCTCTCTCCTCTGTCTGGGTCCAAAGGCCTAAATCACTGAAAGAGGCCTTCTCCTGTGGTGTGTGATATGATGCCAGAATATGTGCTGTGGGGCCTCTCTCCTCTTCCTGGGTGCAGGGGTCAAATAAACTAAATTGTGGCCTACTCCTGTGGTGGTTGATATGATGCCTGATTCTCTGATGTGGAACCTCTCTCCTCTGTTTGGGGGAAGGGGTCAAAGTAACTAAATGGTGGCTTCTCCTGTGGTGGCTGATATGATGCCAGAATATGTGCTGTGGGGCCTCTCTCCTCTTCCTGTGTGCAGGGGTCAAAGTAACTCAATCGTGGCTTCTCCTGTGGTGGCTGATATGATGCCAGAATATGTGCTGTGGTGCCTCTCTCCTCTTCCTGGGTGCAGGGGTCAAAGTAACTAAATGGTGGCTTCTCCTGTGGTGGCTGATATGATGCCAGAATATGTGCTGTGGTGCCTCTCTCCTCTTCCTGGGTGCAGGGGTCAAAGTAACTAAATGGTGGCTTCTCCTGTGGTGGCTGATATGATGCCAGAATATGTGCTGTGGTGCCTCTCTCCTCTTCCTGGGTGCAGGGGTCAAAGTAACTCAATGGTGGCTTCTCCTGTGGTGGTTAGTATGATGCCAGAATATGTGCTGTGGGGCCTCTCTCCTCTTCCTGGGTGCAGGGGTCAAAGTAACTCAATGGTGGCTTCTCCTGTGGTGGTTAGTATGATGCCAGAATATGTGCTGTGGGGCCTCTCTCCTCTTCCTGGGTGCAGGGGTCAAAGTAACTCAATGGTGGCTTCTCCTGTGCTGATTGATATAAAGCTGATGGTTGTGCCATCTGACATGGTTGCCAGGGTCTGATTCAATGGGGGCCTACTCCTGTGGTGGGTGATCTAAATGCCTGATTCTCTGCTGTGAAACCTCTCTCCTCCGTCTGGGTGTAGGGGTCAAAGTCTTTCAAAGTCGCCTTCTCCTGTGCTGATTGATATGAAGCTGATGGTTGTGCCATCTGACATGGTTGCCGGGGTCCCATTAAATTGTGGCCTACACCTGTGGTGGTTGATATGATGCCTGATTCTCTGATGTGGAACCTCTCTCCTCTGTTTGGGTGAAGGGGTCAAAGTAACTAAATGGTGGCTTCTCCTGTGGTGGCTGATATGATGCCAGAATATGTGCTGTGGGGCCTCTCTCCTCTTCCTGGGTGCAGGGGTCAAAGTAACTCAATGGTGGCTTCTCCTGTGGTGGCTGATATGATGCCAGAATATGTGCTGTGGGGCCTCTCTCCTCTTCCTGGGTGCAGGGGTCAAAGTAACTCAATGGTGGCTTCTCCTGTGGTGGTTAGTATGATGCCAGAATATGTGCTGTGGGGCCTCTCTCCTCTTCCTGGGTGCAGGGGTCAAAGTAACTCAATGGTGGCTTCTCCTGTGGTGGTTAGTATGATGCCAGAATATGTGCTGTGGGGCCTCTCTCCTCTTCCTGGGTGCAGGGGTCAAAGTAACTCAATGGTGGCTTCTCCTGTGCTGATTGATATAAAGCTGATGGTTGTGCCATCTGACATGGTTGCCAGGGTCTGATTCAATGGGGGCCTACTCCTGTGGTGGGTGATCTAAATGCCTGATTCTCTGCTGTGAAACCTCTCTCCTCCGTCTGGGTGTAGGGGTCAAAGTCTTTCAAAGTCGCCTTCTCCTGTGCTGATTGATATGAAGCTGATGGTTGTGCCATCTGACATGGTTGCCGGGGTCCCATTAAATTGTGGCCTACTCCTGTGGTGGTTGATATGATGCCTGATTCTCTGATGTGGAACCTCTCTCCTCTGTTTGGGTGAAGGGGTCAAAGTAACTAAATGGTGGCTTCTCCTGTGGTGGCTGATATGATGCCAGAATATGTGCTGTGGGGCCTCTCTCCTCTTCCTGGGTGCAGGGGTCAAAGTAACTCAATGGTGGCTTCTCCTGTGGTGGCTGATATGATGCCAGAATATGTGCTGTGGGGCCTCTCTCCTCTTCCTGGGTGCAGGGGTCAAAGTAACTCAATGGTGGCTTCTCCTGTGGTGGTTAGTATGATGCCAGAATATGTGCTGTGGTGCCTCTCTCCTCTTCCTGGGTGCGGGGGTCAAAGTAACTCAATGGTGGCTTCTCCTGTGGTGGCTGATATGATGCCAGAATATGTGCTGTGGGGCCTCTCTCTTCTTCCTGGGTGCAGGGGTCAAAGTAACTCAATGGTGGCTTCTCCTGTGCTGATTGATATAAAGCTGATGGTTGTGCCATCTGACATGGTTGCCAGGGTCTGATTCAATGGGGGCCTACTCCTGTGGTGGGTGATCTAAATGCCTGATTCTCTGCTGTGAAACCTCTCTCCTCCGTCTGGGTGTAGGGGTCAAAGTCTTTCAAAGTCGCCTTCTCCTGTGCTGATTGATATGAAGCTGATGGTTGTGCCATCTGACATGGTTGCCGGGGTCCCATTAAATTGTGGCCTACTCCTGTGGTGGTTGATATGATGCCTGATTCTCTGATGTGGAACCTCTCTCCTCTGTTTGGGTGAAGGGGTCAAAGTAACTAAATGGTGGCTTCTCCTGTGGTGGCTGATATGATGCCAGAATATGTGCTGTGGGGCCTCATTCCTCTTCCTGGGTGCAGGGGTCAAAGTAACTCAATGGTGGCTTCTCCTGTGGTGGCTGATATGATGCCAGAATATGTGCTGTGGGGCCTCTCTCCTCTTCCTGGGTGCAGGGGTCAAAGTAACTCAATGGTGGCTTCTCCTGTGGTGGTTAGTATGATGCCAGAATATGTGCTGTGGTGCCTCTCTCCTCTTCCTGGGTGCGGGGGTCAAAGTAACTCAATGGTGGCTTCTCCTGTGGTGGCTGATATGATGCCAGAATATGTGCTGTGGGGCCTCTCTCCTCTTCCTGGGTGCAGGGGTCAAAGTAACTCAATGGTGGCTTCTCCTGTGCTGATTGATATAAAGCTGATGGTTGTGCCATCTGACATGGTTGCCAGGGTCTGATTCAATGGGGGCCTACTCCTGTGGTGGGTGATCTAAATGCCTGATTCTCTGCTGTGAAACCTCTCTCCTCCGTCTGGGTGTAGGGGTCAAAGTCTTTCAAAGTCGCCTTCTCCTGTGCTGATTGATATGAAGCTGATGGTTGTGCCATCTGACATGGTTGCCGGGGTCCCATTAAATTGTGGCCTACTCCTGTGGTGGTTGATATGATGCCTGATTCTCTGATGTGGAACCTCTCTCCTCTGTTTGGGTGAAGGGGTCAAAGTAACTAAATGGTGGCTTCTCCTGTGGTGGCTGATATGATGCCAGAATATGTGCTGTGGGGCCTCTCTCCTCTTCCTGGGTGCAGGGGTCAAAGTAACTCAATGGTGGCTTCTCCTGTGGTGGCTGGTATGATGCCAGAATATGTGCTGTGGGGCCTCTCTCCTCTTCCTGGGTGCAGGGGTCAAAGTAACTCAATGGTGGCTTCTCCTGTGGTGGTTAGTATGATGCCAGAATATGTGCTGTGGTGCCTCTCTCCTCTTCCTGGGTGCGGGGGTCAAAGTAACTCAATGGTGGCTTCTCCTGTGGTGGCTGATATGATGCCAGAATATGTGCTGTGGGGCCTCTCTCCTCTTCCTGGGTGCAGGGGTCAAAGTAACTCAATGGTGGCTTCTCCTGTGGTGGTTAGTATGATGCCAGAATATGTGCTGTGGGGCCTCTCTCCTCTTCCTGGGTGCAGGGGTCAAAGTAACTAAATGGTGGCTTCTCCTGTGGTGGCTGATATGATGCCAGAATATGTGCTGTGGGGCCTCTCTCCTCTTCCTGGGTGCAGGGGTCAAAGTAACTCAATGGTGGCTTCTCCTGTGGTGGCTGATATGATGCCAGAATATGTGCTGTGGTGCCTCTCTCCTCTTCCTGGGTGCGGGGGTCAAAGTAACTCAATGGTGGCTTCTCCTGTGGTGGCTGATATGATGCCAGAATATGTGCTGTGGTGCCTCTCTCCTCTTCCTGGGTGCAGGGGTCAAAGTAACTAAATGGTGGCTTCTCCTGTGGTGGTTGATATGATGCCTGATTCTCTGCTGTGAAACCTCTCTCCTCCATCTGGGTGTAGGGGTCAAAGTCTTTCAAAGTCGCCTTCTCCTGTGCTGATTGATATAAAGCTGATGGTTGTGCCATCTGACATGGTTGCCAGGGTCTGATTCAAGGGGGGCCTACTCCTGTGGTGGGTGATCTAAATGCCTGATTCTCTGCTGTGTAACCTCTCTCCTCCGTCTGGGTGTAGGGGTCAAAGTAACTAAATGGTGGCCTACTCCTGTGGTGGGTGATATGATGCCTGGTTCTCTGCTGTGGGACCTCTCTCCTTTGTCTGGGTGCTGTGGTCAAAATAATAGTAAGTGACCTTCTCCATTGGTGGGTGACTTGAAGCCTGATTCTGTGCTATGGGACCTCACTCCAATTAATATTGTTTAATTTTTATTTATTTTATGTTAACTCATCATTTCCCTATCTACATTTGTTTGCAGGGGATTTAACTACATTTTGCTGCCTTTTGCAGCCCTCTAGCCCTTTCCGGGTGTGTTTTACAGCCTTTTTAGTGCCCAAAAGTTCGGGTCCCCATTGACTTCTATGGGGTTCGGGTTCGGGATGAAGTTCGGGTCGAGTTCGGATCCCGAACCCGAACATTTTTCGAAAGTTCGGCCGAACTCGTCGAACCCGAACATCCAGGTGTTCGCTCAACTCTAATCTTGATGAATTCCTGCACTTATGTCAAGTGTGAATGAAATCCAATAATCCAGATTTTTTTTTTAAGTAGTGGCAATCTCCAACAGGATCTTAGTGCTGGAGTGCCTGTTAGGCCAGGTTCACATCACCGTTTAGCTTTCCGTTCTTCTGTATTTTAAGCATCCGTTATGCTCAGTTATGCACGTGTTGCATCCTTTTTAGCCCTTTCCGTCTGGGATCCGTTATTTTAGAGGGAAAAAATTCCTACATTTTTTGAAGTCTAAAATAACGGAAATGGCTAAAACGAAGGCAACATGTGCATAACAGATGCTTAAAATACATGTGAACTCAGCCTTAGGCCTCATGTACACGGCCATTGTGCGGTCGTTCCATGCATTGGGGACTGCAATTTGCGGTCCCTAATGCACGGGCAATGTCCGTGCAGTGGCCATGACGAATCGAGACCTATTCAACTTCAATTCCTTTGCTGTCTGGATTCATTTTTCCATCACATTATACACTGCTTTTTCCCATGGTTACGACCACCCTGTAAACCATCAGTGGTGGCCCTGCTTGCACACTATAGGAGAAAGCACCAGCCTATGTGAGTTTCCACAGTCCTGGTCACCAGAGAGGATTACAGGGTGGTCATAACCATGGTAACGAGCAGTGTATATGTAACGCCCCAGAGTGGCATTACCACTTCTTCACGCCGCTACTATCTCTAATGTGCTAATATCATGTCATCTTGTGTATTTATTTCAGGTCCACTACACTGTGCATTTCTAATATTTGCAACTGTTGTGTTTAAATGCAATTTGCCTGGTTTATCAGCAGGTGGCATCAAATACGGCAGAGCTATAGTTAGGTAGAATGGAGCTTTCCATTCCATTCTATCCCCCCTCGGTGGAGGAGTGGGCCAGTCCCACTTCCTGCAGGAAGGTTGGGGATTAGTGAGAGTCAGTTCCAGCTTACCCCCTGCCAAGGGAGGGTGTGCTGGGCACGTCTCTCCTGAACATGCCCAAGCCAAGCCATCCAGAGCACCCTTAGCTCTGCTGGACATGGAGGCCAAAGCTTGAAGCCTCAGGAGCCAGGAGGACTATTTCCTTGACAAACATAGAGTCAGACTACTAAGTGTTGTGCAGCATAAAGAAGAAGCAAAGTTATACAGCCAGCCTGATAGTACAGCAGAGCCAGAGAGCAAGAAATGTAGCAGTGATGAGTTTGCCTGCCAGAGTCTTAATGCTAAAGCCTGCTGGGACCAAGGCAAAGTTGGAACTGCATCTCAAGATCTGGACTCAAGTTATTCTTTTATCCCTCAACTATTCCCCCTATTTGTTTGCTTCGTAGCCAACGCCTTTGGTCCAGCCGTATCCAGGTAGGAGCACCGTGACACTCACACCTCACATAAAGGGACATTTTAGGCCACCGTATACCACTCGGCCGTTCCTACACCTGGGACGCGACATAGAGGGCCCTGTGGCGCGGCCGCCCATTGCATATTTTGTGATACTCACCTCATCCACTTGCACACAAAGAGACAGTAACTTCTCTTTTGATTAAAGAGGATCTGTCGCGCTGGGAGCGTGCGATGACGTCATCACGCTGAGCGCCGGTCCTTCGGCAGGTCCTTTTCATTCAATAGAGGAGCAAGAGGATGAGGTGAGTATATATATTTTTTCTTCTTTTTTTTGCTGAAATGAAACATTACAGCAGGGAGCCACTATGGGGCATTATTACTGCAGGGGTCACTATGGCAAACATTATGGGCCACCATGGGGAACATTAGTACTGCTAATGGCCACTATGGGAGACATTATTTCTGCCGGGGGGCACTATGGGGGATATTATTACTGCTGGGGGCCACTATGGGGGACATTATTACTGCTGGGGGGTATTATGTACACTGAGGGCACTGCAGGGGTTGGGATCTTTGTTTAAAAGAAAAAAGCAATTTTTAACAGCCGTGAATAACAGATGCAAAACGGGCATTAAAAACGGACAGACAGACAAAAAATGGATGCACAAATGGTTGGAAAATGGCCACGAAAAACTGACAGTGTGCCTTAAGCCTCATTTACACATCCGTGCTTAAATCTGTGAAAAGGAGGTCAGTGATGCCTCCATGAAGATATCTGTGAAGGATCCATGTGTGGTCCGTGTGTGCATATTTTGCTGTCCGTGTGTCATCCGTGTTTCACTGACACTGCACAGCTGAAAAATAATTTTCAAAGCATCTCTTCCTAATGATCCCTGAAACCCTGTTGGATCCGTGTCGCATTCGTGGTTTTCACAGATACATAGACTATAATGGGCATGATGGATGGACGGACAAAGTAGAGCATTTATCCGTGCTGAAAACACAGACCCACGGACCTTGCTAAAACTCTGATGTGTGAATACACACATTAAAATGAATGAGGACGTGAGCTGTCCGTGGAGAACATGTACAGCGCACATACGTGGAACACTGAGGTGTGAATGAGGTTTTATAGAGCTCAGAGCGTTTAGGATTGTACGGTAATAGAATTCAGACATGTCGGTTCAGCATGTTAGGGATCAGCTCCCTGAAAAGATTGCACTGAAAGGCTCAATAGCCTTGTGTAATTTCCACTAATTAGTAGCTACAGTAGATGCATTTCTCCAGTGTGGAAATGGGGCAGTTTTTTCCTTTGTAACTAAAATGTATTTCACACCTCCACTAGGTGGCAGCAATGTACTGGTTACCTTTTCATATGACAGAAAACACAACACAGGTGTGAATACAGCCTTAGGCCTAGTTCACACGAACGTATGGCTTTCATAGTTTTTTGCGGTCCGTTTTTCACGGATCCGTTGTTCCGTTTTTGAGTTCCGTTGTGTTTCCGTTTCCTTTCCGTTTTTACGTTCCGTTTTTCCGTATGCCATGTACAGTATACAGTAATTACATAGAAAAAATTGGGCTGGGCATAACATTTTCAATAGATGGTTCAGCAAAAACGGAACGGATACGGAAGACATACGGATGCATTTCCGTATGTGTTCCGTTTTTTTTGCGGACCCATTGACTTGAATGGAGCCATGGAACGTGATTTGTGGCCAAATATAGGACATGTTCTATCTTTGAAAGGAACGGAAAAACGGAAATACGGAAACGGAATGCTTACGGAACACATTCCGTTTTTAATGCAGAGCCATTGAAATGAATGGTTCCGTATACGGACCGTATATGGAACACAAAAAAACGGCCCGTACACTCGCAAAAAAAACGTTCGTGTGAACTAGACCTTACCATAACTTGTTAACCCCTTCTCACCCTGTGACATTTTAATACATCATGGGAACTATGTAGTTCCAGCCAATTGACATAATAGCAGAAGTTGTTCCTGTGTGGTCGCTGTGGGAGGCCAGTTTTGACTGAAAACCAGGCTCCAGGCCTGGCTGTTTAATGCCTTGGATGCTGCAAACAATAGCAACCGTAGCATCTAAGGAGTTTAAGAGACGAAAGGGGCTTCCTATGTCAGCACGTTGCAACAAAATTGTGTAGTGCCATTAACAAAGGCCTCCAGGTCAGACATGTGCAGAAGTGTAATAGCACCTATGGCAGAGTCTAATAGTATACTTTTTTCTTTGTATTTCCCGGCCTGACCACGGTCATCTTAAAGGGGTTGTCTCACTTCAGCAAATAGCATTTATTATGTAGAGGAAGTTAGTACAAACCACTTACTAATTTATTGTCATTATCCATATTGCTTTGTTTGGCTGGACTCATTTTTCCACATTTCACATTATACACTGCTCTTTTCCATGGTTATGACCACCCTGAAATCCATCAGTGGTGGCCGTGCTTGCACACTATAGGAAAAAGTGCTGACCTACATATTTGGTGGTTGGTACCGTAAGACCCAACATAGGCTAGTGCTTTTTCCTATAGTGTGCGAGCACGACCACCACCACTGATGGATTGTAGGGTGGTCGTAACCATGGAAACTAGCAGTGTATAATGTAATGGAAAAATGAATCTAGCCAGCAAAGGAGGTAATATGGTGAATCACACTACATTAGTAAGTGCCTTGTATTTACTTTCTCTACATAAGAAATGCCACTTGCTGAAGTGAGACAACCCTTTTAAGCCTAATTCACATGTCAGCATACCTCTCAACTTTTTGGACTTGATCTGGCTGGTTAGGCGGCGTCCCCTTCCTCCCTCTACAGATGGTGAAGCTCCAGGTCTCCAGACACATCAAGCATTGCTCTGCAAATGGCCGTTTGTCCTCCTGTTATGGAACCTTCATCTGTGGGTTCTTTATGTCATAGACCTATGCATCTATGACATCAGCAGCACAGTTGCCATAGTTACTACAGGGGCTTATTATTGATACCTACCTCATGCACTGTGGTCCCAAGTATTAACCCTTTCTTGACTGACTGGAGACTCTACAATATACTTGTCACTAGAAAGGCCCCTAATCACTATGGCATTTAAAAGCTGCCCTAACAATAGTAAGTTAGGGAGTGTAATGACAGATTTGAGGTGTAATATGCACACCCATGCCCTCAAGTCCATTTGCTACATCTGAATTTACACAGATTCCAGTGGACTTTTCTTTTGGTGCCAATAAGTAGCGATCGACCAAACTATCACATTAACAAGATTTTAGTATAACCAGTTTCTTATACATTGTCTTTGAAATGACCAATACCTCATCTAAAAAAAATCAGCACAGAAGCTTCCACAAAGAGTACACATTCAAAACGAATAGGAATCAGGATTGGTACAGAGAAGAATTAAGGGGGTCATTTATCAAACTGGTGTAAAGTAGAACTGGCTTAGTTGCCCATAGCAACCAATCAGATTCCTCATTTCATTTTCCAAAAGTGCTGTCCAAAATAAAAGATAGAATCTGATTGGTTCAATTTATGCTACAGATTTCCACTGTATATTTCACCGTTTGCAATGCGTAGGGTTCGATCTTTGGTAAATCTGCACCGAAATCCACTGTGGAATGTCAGCAAAATCTGCAGTAAAATGTCCAAAATTTCCAAGAAAGTGACCCTGTCACACACAGCCAGGAAAGGGGGAAGTGGCCGACGTTGGGCTGCTCTCTCCTTTCACTTTAGTAGGCGAGCTCCGCTCTTTTCGGATGGGACATTTTTGATATGGATATGCCGTTAATGGGCAGATATTTTACCCCGCAGGTTTTGTCTATCAATCTGAAACAGTTGGTTTCCAACCACATATTTACTATGCTTTTCTGTGCTTCTATAGGAACTCGACTTTATGGCCATAGCATCAATAAAAGTTATGATGCAGCGACCAAGCAGGTTCAATCACCAACCACACAGAGACGGTTACAACAGTCTTCCTATCTGCGTGGCATGCCGGTGGACGCCAGGCTGATAGTTAAGGCAAGAAGCTTTCAGGATACAAGCCCCAGACCAGCGTCCCAGATGGAGAAACCAAGAGTCAACAGAATCAGCTGAATCTGGGAGGCTGTGTGGTGATAGGAACATCTATTTTTTGATCCAATTCAATTATGCTAATACCAGATGTTGGGTCAACTGGGCCATTGTGGTATTGTTTAATAAGATAAGCACCAATCTTCACACAAGCAAATCACTTAATCCCATGGAAATGTATGGAGGTCTAGAGATAAAGGGCCAGATTTATCATTAGCTCAAGTCAGAATAATGGAGTGAAAAAGTTGCAAATTTTTGCGCAATCGCTTAAACTGCGCAAAAATTTGTGACTTTTATTGGCTCTTCGTTCATCACTACACCCGGGACCCCCGCCGATCATCTGTTTGAGAAGGCAGTAGTGCCACAGCTTTCTCTCAGCTTTCCCTAGGCAATGTGACATCACATTCATTGGTCACATGGCCTAGGCGCAGCTCTATACGATGTACAGCGCTCTGATTGGTAAACAGTGAGAAGGTCTGTTGCATTCTCAAACAGCTGATCAGCAAGGGTCCCGGATGTCAGACCACCACTGATCAGATATTGATGACCTATCCAGAGGATAGGACATCAGTATAAAACTCCCAGAAAACCACTTTAATGTGTAGAGGCTGACTCAAGGAGGAAGATGTTGAGCCAGACTGGAATTATCAGATATACAACTACATTAGGCATATTAATCCTAACATCTCCTTTTAGAGATGGATTGAACAAGGTATTAAATCATTAGTTGATATACAGTATGTACTAATTTAGTTATATACCTTTAAAAGGTTATTGCGGTAGGAAAAAGTTATCAGATCAGGTTGGTGGGGGTACTACCAGTGGGACCCCCACCAATCACAAGAACAGGGCCCTGTACCCCCGGCAAGCCCCCTGCTGCTCCCCTGAAATGACCTGCGCGGCCGGTCGCACAAGCGCACGGACGCTCCATTCATTTCTGTGGGTGTTCCGGAGATAGCCAAGCACTGTACTCGCCTATCTCCGGAACTTCCATAGAAATGGATAGAGCAGGATAACTTTCACCTACCGGAATACCCCTTTGAGAAGTTTTAGCCAAAGGCCTCTGATTTGTTAGCATATCTTCAGATAAAGGGCTTGTTCACACAAACGTGCCGTGTTTTGCGGTCCTCAAATTGCGGATCCGCAAAACACGGTTGGTCCTTTATAGAAATGCCTATTCTTGTCAGCAAAACAGACAAGAATAGGACATGATATATAATTTTTGCAGGTCTACGGAAAGGAGCAAAGGATGCGGACAGCACACGGAGTGTCTTGGCGCTAACATCGACCTGTAAGGCTGTGTTCATACTTGAGTTAATTTGGCGAAACGGCAAATCAAATTTTTTATAAATTCACTCATCTCTTTTTTTAAATCAGATTGTTTTTATTGAGATTTTCAAAGCATTTTATGAGACAAACAAAGCAATCCCCCCTCCCCCTCCCCATACCCAAGCGTCCTAGATCCAAGGAGAACATCTCCAAAAGTCCTCTCCATAAAGAGTTCGTTATTGAAATGCAATAGCTTTACATTACAGCTGGACATCCGGTACATAATCCTCAAGTACATAACTTATGTCAACAGTTCGGATACATCAGTACATTACATGACAGCGTAACAGAACATATATACCACCTCTCATCCCAAAAGACTATAACCTAGTCCCTATTACAGCTCCCACCCCTCATCCCCTCCCAGTGAACAATAACATCCATGCCTCTCATGTGTGGCCTCTAAAAACATAAATAAAGCCGGGGCGGTTCGGATTCCAGTATCTACTTAAACCGCATTAATCTACAATATTGTAGTATTGCCTCCATCTTCCCCAAATCTTCTCATATTTTTTACTATTATTCCTCTTCTGGTATACAAATTTTTCCATTTGCAACAGTGTGTGAACCTTACGACCAAGTTCCCCCACCTCTGGAGGATCATGATCCACCCAATGGTACGCAATCACCTTTCTTGCTTGATACACTATGCGGATAACCGCTAATTTCTGCTCAGCGGCTAGTTGTACAAACTCAGTACAGCCTAGTACACATAATCTGGCATCTGCCTCCACTCTTGTCTCAAACACTTTTCGTATTAGATCTATTATGCCCCCCCAATATCTCCTCAGCCTAGGGCAGTTCCACATAAGGTGTATCAGCGTAGCATTGGGTGCACCACATCTAGGACACATGTCATCTGACCTGTACCCCATTTTCCTCAAGAGGATAGGTGTCCGATAAACTCTGTGTAACAACAGTAATTGTGACATTCTGTGCGTTTCACCAACTGCAACATCTGTGAACCCCTCCAGGACTGTAGGCCATTGCTCCTCTGACAAGTCTTCGATATCCTCCCGCCACTTATCGTACAACCGAAGAGGTTACTTTTTAATCTGCCTTTCCATAAGACTGCTATAATGCAATGATATGACCCCACTGGTAGATCCCCCAGAGCTTGCTAAATCAATAATCGGATTTCTGGAGGCCGGCGCAACCCCCCCCCCCCGCTGCATCCTGGGCGTGAATAGCGTGCAGTATCTGCAAGTATAAGTAAAATTGGGAATGTGGGAGCTGAAATTCCCTTTGTAGGCGAGCATAGTCTTTCAGAGTATCCCCCTCATATAGCTGATGCATGTAGGTGAGTCCGTACCGTCCCCAGACCTGAACATCAGGCACTTTGTGCAGTTCCGCATACATAAGATTAGGCCAAATTGCGGTAAACCTGGTGTAACCCTGTACCCCAGCTATTGTCCTGCCTTTCTACCAGACTTTATGAACCACCCGAAGTTGCGGGATGTCACTTCCCATTCTATCCAGTGATCCATCTTCCAGTGCCGTCATTAGATTCTTGCCCTTAACATAGTGACGTACTATTCTTCCTGCTGTGGCAATTCCATCCTCCATCTCCCATCCCTGCAATTGTTGAAGTTGGGCAGCTAAATAATAAATCACCGGATCCGGAACCCCGAGCCCCCCATCCGCTTTTGGTCTGCACAGTGTGGCCAGTTTAATACGTGGAACTCCAGGCCGGATTAACGTAGGGGCTGATGGAGCTGCAGCTCCAGGCCCCTACCATAAAATAGGCCCATCCTCCAGCCAAAAGGCCGTTGGGAGCGGCCCGCGCTAAAAGTCCTCTGTTGTACACAGCGCAGCGTCACATAGCACACAGACAATGCAGAGACGCTCACCTCACGCTGGCAGCAGGGAGGAGCCTGAGGGAGGGACTCGGGAGGAGCGTAATATGATCCTACAGTGGAAGCTGCTTCTGCCAGCCCCTCCCTTCCCCGCCCACCAACCAATCAGAGCTGAGGCAAGGCAAGCACTAGCAGCTCTGAGTCGTCTGAGTAGTACAGGGAGTCTAAGAATAGGAATGAATCGAATGAGTCTCAGGTTAAAAGAATCTAAAGATCTGATTAGTTAGAGACTCATTCCATTCTTTGAGTTAAAAGAGCCGTGAGTCAGAGTCTAGAACAGGTTACACTGAGGCTGTCGGCTGCTTTTGTTGCACCAGTGTTAAGATTAAGGGACAGGAGCAGAGAGATAAGAGAAGTGACAGATGAAGATTACAGGTTGAATTAACCCTTTAGGATCAAATTGGCTTCTCAGGAGATATATATGTTAAAGGCATCTCGTTCAGTAGCTATATAACTAAGGGTGGGTTCACATCTCCTTTATGGATTCCGTTAAGTGGGGACTGTGGGGACTATTTTATTATCAGCCAGTGACTGTGTTACTGTAATACTGTTATCAATTCAGCACATAGTTTTCCCTGTGCGTGCATTCACATTTCACTTCACTTGGTTCGTTGTACTACTGTCAGTGTCAGACTGTTGTCACTGTGGGTAACAATGCACAACAGACAACAATGCACACCACAGTGACAGCTCCTGAGTCCTCCTGTCCGGCGTCAGCCTCAGCTTCCCTTCACTATCAGTATAATCAATCACTCTTCCTGATCCTGACTCACTCATTAGAGAGCTGAAGAGCCGACTGAGTCAGCAGCAGCAAGTGAATCAAATGGATAGCATCTGCGCATGCGCACCGGCACCTAGAGTCTTCGGTTCACTTGCGAGTCAGCTCAGCAGTCAGTGACTCAGCAAGTGAACCGAAGATCCGATTCATGAACCGATTCATCTGAAAGATCCGAACTTCCCATCACTACTGATGTCATATCCGGCGGGCCGCGTCATTACAGGAACAGCACCAGCTGCTCTGACGTCCTGCCGCCGGATATACGTCAAAGCAGCTGGTGCGGTTCCTGTAATGCCGGCCCGCCGGATATGACCTCAGTGCGCCCGCGGTTATCCCTCCTGCACGCTGCGCTGTGTACAACCTGCTCAGCAGTTTCGACCAGCACACGGCCCACAGCGCTCAGCCACACCAGCCCGCGATACAGCAGGAGCTTCTGGAGCAGGGCAGGTATCAGATAAACTCATCCAGTTGGAAGGGAGGGCAATCATAGTGCTGTTATGATTTATGGACACAGCTCTCAGCATGCTTAGCCAGCCTTCTATCTGGCTGTTTCTTAGCCTGTGGACTGTGACTCTCAAGAAGCACAGCCAGATAGAAGGCTGGCTAAGCATGCTGAGAGCTGTGTCCATAAATCATAACAGCACTATGAAAATTACTGACTGGCTAAGCATGCTGAGAGCTCAGTCTAAATAACATAACACATTAAAGAAATTACTGTTTTCTAGCTGCTAGTCCACAGCAGCTAGAAACAGTAATTTCTTTAAAGGGATTCTGTCACCAGGTTTCACCCCTGTCAGCTAAAAATATGCTGATGTTCAGGGCGTCTTCACGATTCCTAATGTGGGCTTATAGATGTCATCTGTGGGCTTATTTAGCTAAAAAACAGCTATTACTAACCTGTCAGTCAAACAAATAAGGTGCCAAAGGGGATGTTAATGGATGCAAGGTGCCGGCCGAACCCGCCGGCCAGCGCCGCCTTTCCGGACTTCTGCGCCGCCTCCTAATCTTCTGTGCCGCCTCTCACTCTCCCTCCCTGCCCCCTCCTTCTGCTGTAAGATCTCACGCTTGCGCACAGGGCTCTGCCTGATGCGCCCGTGCAGACTTCTCCATTTGTCTTCTTACAGCGAAGTGCGCATGCGCCGGCACTTCGCTCAACCCCTGTATGCGCGGGATCTTACAGCAGGAGGAGGGGGGAGGGAGGGAGAGCGAGAGGTGGCACAGAGGATTAGGAGGCGGCGCAGAAGTCCAGAAAGGCAGCGCTGGGCACGAACGGCGGTGGGTGCGGCCGGCACCTTGCATCCATTAACATCCCCCTGGGCACCTTATTTGTTTGACTGACAGGTTAGTGAAAGCTGTTTTTTAGCTAAATAAGCCCACAGATGACATTTATAAGCCCACATTAGGAATCGTGAAGACGCCCTGAACATCAGCATATTTTTAGCTGACAGGGGTGAAACCTGGTGACAGAATCCCTTTAATGTGTTATGTTATTTAGACACAGCTCTCAGCATGCTTAGCCAGCCTTCTATCTGACTGGCTAAGCATGCTGAGTGCTGTGTCCATAAATCATAACAGCTCTATGAAAATTACTGTTTCTAGCTGCTGTTGTCCACAGTCCACAGCAGCTAGAAAACAGTAATCTTCATAGTAATGTTAAATGATCACTATAGTGTCAGGAAAACAAAGCGGTTTTCCTGACACTATAGTGCCCTGAGGGTGCCCGACTATACTCTAATGGTCTGTGGGACCATAAATCCCTATAGGGGTCCCTAACTAATATTTAAAATCTTATCTTTATTGTTTCACTTCAAAAAAACACACAAGAAATATAGGGGGAAAAAAGAACACAATTAAAATTTTCAGTTAACAGTGGAATGTGAGATAATTATTATTGCTACTGGTTGCTAACTACAACCAATGATCGCATATTAATGTCTGTGGAATGCAGAGTGCATGGGGATGTTTATTCCATATATAGTCGTGATGTATTCACATTTATTCTGTGAGGGTCACAGGTTAGTGTTTTGCATCCAACTCGTCCTTTAATTAATATAAACGCAAGTGTTTTAGTTTCACTTGTGCACTATGGCGTATCCTAGTCACAGAGTCACAATTCCATGGTAATTGTGTCAAAAAATGCAGAGAGCTACCACTGTCTAGCCCCTACACTGAGGGCAACTATTTTGTTGACAGTGTTGCCACCCCTTAGGGCTGACACTATTGTAGCAATCCGCAGTTAGACACACTTTGCTTATTTGGTTATACTGTTACCTCCATTTGTGTTTATGGAGGTCAGTATAACATCACTCTGTATCCAATCCCTTATTGTATGCGGCTCTGTCTCACTATACTGTTGTTGGAGCACTGGAGATCAGTGTGACGCCACTCTGTATTGAATCCCTCACTGTGTTCAACTCTAAATCCCCACGCTACTCATAAGACATCCACTAGACTTTTCTCACTTGCTCCCCCTCCCGTGGTCCCCCTCCATGTTGCCAAGATAGACGCCAAATGAAGGGGTAGTTGCAGGAACAAAATACTTTAATGGTATCGATAAAATATATATGTAATTAAGACACTGAGTGCAGTTCCATAAAAAGGCCCAGCAAAATCCTCAGCACCAGGCCCATGATGCTCTTAATCCGGCCCTGGTACCACTGCCCATTTTTTAACAAATAACCTTCTATTACAGTCAACTACAACCACAATTCCCAAAAAGTTGGGATGTTGTGTAAAATGTAAATGCTGTATTTTTCACCCTATAAGACACACTTTTCTCCCCCAAAGTGGGGGGGGAAACGTCGGTGTATCTTATGGGGCGAAAAGACACATCATGGAAGCGCTCTTTAGTACAGGAGAACCGGGAAGCAGTGAATGCAGTGCTACCCGGGCTCGGTACTTACCGCTTCCTGGTCTTCCACAACCACACGCTGTTCTGTGTCCTGCGCACAGCATGAGGACATCAGTGTTCTGTGACCTCACGCTGTGTGGCGTAAGGTCACAGAGTGTCAGGAAGACCAGGAAGAGCTCTGATGAAAAAAAAAATTTTTTTTCTTGTTTTCCTCCTCTGAAACCTAGGTGTGTCTTATGGGCAGGTGTGTCTTATGCTGAGAAAAATATGGTAAATTTAGATAAAAACAGAATGAAATGATTTGAAATTTTCATAGACCCACATTTTATTCACAATAGATCGGTGGGGTAACTAGAAATGACTGGGCCTCCACCCCCAGAAACATCTTTGCAAAATCTTTCTCCTGTGCAACCCCTACTCCTGTGACTAGTTAAGATCGCTCTCTCTGACAAGGCCCAGCAACTACTCCGTCTGTATCCTACAGTGTCACTGTATATAATGTCATATTACAATGTTAAGGGGGCCCTTTCTGAGTTCAGGCCACTTCCCCTGCTTCCCCTATAGCTACACCCCTATAGATCATAGAACACATATAACACATAGAACACACATAGATCATAGAACACATATAAGATGTTAAAGTGAGACATTTCACCATTTCATGAAAAAAAATTACTCATTTAGAACTTGATGGCAGCAATGCATTTCAAAGTTGAGACAGGGCCATGTACAGGGATGGCTTAAAGGGAGGGAACCACAGGTCCTCCACCACAAAAGCAGAGGAAGGGGTCTCCACCAGAACTGATCCACATGTGAAGCAGTGATTAACAGTGGATCGCCGGCTCCTATAAATTGTAGTATTCTGCAAAGTACATAATTGCTTAAAAGCATTCCTCCTTTTGGGTCCTGACGCTTCCCACTTGCCAGCATCAATACATGTGTGGGCGGAGCTAGCACTACCCCAGAACAGGGTCACTGCAAAAAGGTTGATTGCTCTAATGTTGAGTTGATAAAGGGGTTGTCTCACCTGAAACAATGGTGGCAGATCGCCAGGATATCCCCCTAGCTCCTAAAGAGAAGGAGAGCACACCGCGCCTCCACGACCACCACGTATTCATTTCTATAGGAGCACTGAAAATAGCCAAGTGGAGTGTTCGCCTATTTTCAGAAGTCCCATAGGAATGAATAGAGAGTGCACTGTTCAAGCGCGGCCACCGCTCCAGTCACTTCTATGGAATTGCTGGAAATAGCCGAGCTAGTGCTTGGTTATTTTTGGCACTTACACAGAAATGGAGGGCAGCCGCACATGTGCAGTGTGCTTTTGTTCTCTTTGAAAGCTTTTGTAAAGAGTGAACTATTTGAACCAACTGGCCTGGTCACTGGTCCCCATTCGCCGGCCATTGCACCTGCAGCCACATTCCTGCCTTGCACCCTGCCAATACACTTTCAGACTCACCAGTTAGCTCATCCTTCCAGTCTTCTTCCCATGCCTGCGAATCATCATTCCAGACTACCCCACCTGATCAGACCTTTGACCATAGGACCCAAGCTGACTCCTACCTCCAGGACTCTCCTTCAAGTAGTCAGCCATCTCTTCTGGGCTAGTTACAACCCTGCCTGTGATGATCTGGTGAGAGACTGTGGGTAGAAGGGGGCTGAGAGGACATTATAGTTTGTAACTCAACTTTCCTGGGGGCATTATAGGTTCTCAGCTTTCCTAGTGCATGGGGGGAATTATAGGTTATCACTCAGCTTTCCCAGCTTTTTCTCAGTTCTTGGGGGGCATTATAGATTGTCATTACCTCATAGCTAGTGTATGTGCTCCACTCCACAGTGTATCACATTACTGATATAGAGGGTGAAATTCTTGCAATCTATTTTTATATGCGTTCCTGTGTATATACTATATAAACTGGATTAGGTACATGGATTAGGGGATATGCATTGAAACATATTATGTGGTCCATAGGAGCAGCATGCATATACTTAAAGGCGTTGTCCAGCTTAGGAGCTGAAAAAAAAGGCACCCACCTCTCCACAGTGCCACCAAAGATGTTGACAGGTGAGTATATTTTTTTAAATTTATGCACACATTACTGGTGAGTCAGAAAGCCCCTTTGATATCTGGTATATGAAACAGATGTAGAAAATCTGAATTTATCACCACAGATGGCACATCATAAATCACAATGCATCGTCTGTGATGAAGGGCACTCTTTTTCGTAGTTGGAATAGATTAGATACAGAATGTCCATAAATGGTACATACAGTTGCAAGAAAAAGTATGTGAGCCCTTTGGAATGATATGGATTTCTGCACAAATTGGTCATAAAATGTGATCTGATCTTCATCTAAGTCACAACAATAGGCAATCACAGTCTGCTTAAACTAATAACACACAAAGAATTAAATGTTACCATGTTTTTATTGAACACACCATGTAAACATTCACAGTGCAGGTGGAAAAAGTATGTGAACCCTTGGATTTAATAACTGGTTGAACCTCCCTTGGCAGCAATAACTTCAACCAAACGTTTCCTGTAGTTGCAGATCAGACGTGCACAACGGTCAGGAGTAATTCTTGACCATTCCTCTTTACAGAACTGTTTCAGTTCAGCAATATTCCTGGGATGTCTGGTGTGAATCGCTTTCTTGAGGTCATGCCACAGCATCTCAATCGGGTTGAGGTCAGGACTCTGACTGGACCACTCCAGAAGGCATATTTTCTTCTGTTTAAGCCATTTTGTTGTTGATTTAGTTCTATGCTTTGGGTCGTTGTCCTGTTGCAACACCCATCTTCTTTCGAACTTCAGCTGGTGGACAGATGGCCTTAAGTTCTCCTGAAAAATGTCTTGATAAACTTGGGAATTCGTCTGTCCACCAGCTGAAGCTCAACAGAAGATGGGTGTTGCAACAGGACAACGACCCAAAGCGTAGCAGTAAATCCACAACAGAATAGCTTAAACAGAAGAAAATTCTGGTGTGGCCCAGTCAGACTCCTGACCTCAACCCGATTGAGATGCTGTGGCATGACCTCAATCTGAAAAGCGATTCACACCAGACATCCCAAGAATATTGCTGAACTGAAACAGTTCTGTAAAGAGGAATGGTCAAGAATTACTCCTGACTGTTGTGCACGTCTAATCTGCAACAACAGGAAACGTTTGGTTGAAGTTATTGCTGCCAAAGGAGGTTCAACCAGTTATTAAATCCAAGGGTTCACATACTTTTTCCACCTGCACTGTGAATGCTTACATGGTGTGTTCAATAAAAACATGGAAACATTTAATTCTTTGTGTGTTATTAGTTTAAGCAGACTGTGATTGTCTATTATTGTGACTATTTGTGCAGAAATCCATATCATCCAAAGGGTTCAAATACTTTTACTTGCAACTGTATATATGAAGCAGATATAGCAAAGCTGAGTTTGTTACCACAGGTAATGCAACTGCTACATATACAGTATGTGTGCCTTTTATAGACATTTTGTTTGGTACTCGAGGTAGATTAGATACAAGTTATCTACAGTTAATTAATAAATAAATAAAATTATGGGGGCCAACACCAAATTTCTTGCCCAGGTGCCTCCTCCAACCTTAATTCAGTCCTGGCCATGTCTACCATTGTGTAACAACCCCTATTCTTTTAACAGTCTGTAAATGTATAGAGAGTGAGAAGACCAATTGCTGGAGTTTTGGGAGAGGAATATTGTCCCATGCTTTTCTGATGTAGGATTCTAGCTGCTCAGCTGAAAGGTATGGACTGTAGGCAGGCCAAGTTAGCAGCCAGACTCTTCTTCTGCAAAGCCGTGCCTGTTCAGTACCCCAGAACATAGTACTTGCAATTTGTTTTTGGTTTCATGCTATTTACTCTGTTCATGCTTTGTATTATGCTTTGTTTGTATTCCCAAAAGATGTCTGCATGTTTTGTTAATTATGCCCTGACTCAGCAGAGGAAATTAGCTTTCCTCTCTGAGGGAGGAGCTTTCTAGTCAGAATTACATCAGCCACTTCAAGTTTAGCTCTGCCTGCTATTAAAGGCAGATGCTAGTTCAGTTTAACTCCAGGGGAAACATGATTCCTGTTAAGAGAACAACCCCTGAGGGAAAGCTGGAGAAGACTTACATAGAGAAAATTTTTTGAAAGTTTGCAAGTGTTTAGAAGGAGGTCAGGGACTACTTCTCTTATTTTCATCATTGTTGCAGTTTAACTATATACAGTTATTGGGAAGAGACTGCCCTGTGACTTGCCTTGGAAATGTGCCTTGATATTGTTGGATGTACTACAACTCCCATTCTGTACTTTAGTAAAGAGAGACTTGTTTATTTTCTACAATGAGCCTGGTTACTGATTCCAGCACCATTTGCTGGCCACAGCACATGCACCTCCTGCCTTGTACCAATAGAACACTCATAACACCAAGGGCCTGCCAACTACCATCCGGCAGAAGCCTATCACTGCCCTGGCCATAGGGAGCATCAGTAGGATTGCTACTGTGAATAATTATTACAGCCAGAGCCACTACTACTCCCATCCTCTGCTCCTCTCCTGTGGGGTTCACAGCATTTGGATGTTGTTCTAAAACCTGTATATACTGTACTGCTCAGCATTGGTAGTGCCTTTCCAGATGTGTACACTGCCCACTCCATAGGCACTAATACAAACCCATACAATCAGAGCTGCAGGCTTCAGAGCCTCAGTTGTTTCCAAAAAGAATTTCAAATTTGGTTTCATCTGACCACAGAACAGATTTCCATTTTGTACCAGTCCATTTTAAATGGGTTTTGGGCCAGAGAATATGGCATAGTTTCTGGATAGTGTTGACATATGGCTTAGGCCTCTTTCACACGACAGTATGGCTTTTTCAGTGTTTTGCGGTCCGTTTTAAACGGATCTGTTGTTCCGTTTTTTGTTTCCGTTGTGTTTCCGTTTCCGTTCCGTTTTTCCGTTCCGTTTTTCCGTATGGCAAATACAGTATACAGTAATTTCATAGAAAAAATTGGGCTGGGCATAACATTTTCAATAGACGGTTCCGCAAAAAACGGAACGGATACGGAAGACATACGGATGCATTTCCGTATGCATTCCGTTTTTTTGCGGACCCATAGACTTTAATGGAGCCACGGAACGTGATTTGCGGCCAAATATAGGACATGTTCTATCTTTCAACGGAACGGAAAAACGGAAATACGGAAACGGAATGCATACGGAGTACATTCCGTTTTTTTTGCGGAACCATTGAAATGAATGGTTCCGTATACGGACCGTATACGGACAGCAAAAAACGGCCCGCAAAACGGAAAAAAAAAAACGGTCGTGTGAAAGAGGACTTATTCTTTGCATCATACAGCTGTAGCTTGCATTTGTGGAGTGCTTGGTGAACTGTGTTCAGACAGTGATTTCTGGAAGTGTTCCTAAGCCCATGCAGTGATTTCTAGTATAGAATCATCCCCGTTGTTAACCCCTTAAGCAGTGTTGGACTGGCCCATTGAAGAACTGGAGCATCCTCTGATAGGCCCAGGCTGTGATCAACATTTAGTAAATACTGATACCTCCTGCTAAGCCCTAGTTGAAATCCTCCAATATAAAGCACAAAGTGTAATGTTGATGAGCCTGTGTGCAGTCCAGCCACTTATCCCACTTACTGCCGCTGGTGAGAGCTTCTTCTTTATTCCTCTTATTAGCCCCCATTATGCCTCTTATCACCCCCATATCAGCCCCCATGCCTCTCATTAGCCCCCATATCAGCCCTTATGCCTCATTAGCCCCCATTATAAGCCCTTATGCCTCATTAGCCCCCATTATGCCTCTTATTAGCCCCCATTATGCCTCTCATCACCCCCATGCCAGCCCCCATGCCTCTCAGCCCCCTTATCAGCCCTTATGCCTCATTAGCCCCATTATAAGCCCTTATGCCTCATTAGCCCCCATTATGCCTCTTATTAGCTCCCATTATGCCTCTCATCACCCCCATATCAGCCCCCATGCCTCTCATTAGCCCCAATATCAGCCCTTATGCCTCATTAGCCCCCATTATAAGCCCTTATGCCTCATTAGCCCCCATTATGCCTTTTATTAGCCCCCATTATGCCTCTCATCACCCCCATATCAGCCCCCATGCCTCTCATTAGCCCCCATATCAGTCCTTATGCCTCATTAGCCCCCATTATAAGCCTTTATGCCTCATTAGCCCCCATTATTCCTCTTATTAGCCCCCATTATGCCTCTCATCACCCCCATATCAGCCCCCATGCCTTTCATTAGCCCCCATATCAGCCCTTATGCATCATTAGCCCACATTATAAGCCCTTATGCCTCATTAGCCCCCATTATGCCTCTTATTAGCCCCCATTATGCCTCTCATCACTTCCATATCAGCCCCCATGCCTCTCATTAGCCCCCATATCAGCCCTTATGCCTCATTAGCCCACATTATAAGCCCTTATGCCTCATTAGCCTCCATTATGCATCTTATTAGCCCCCATTATGCCTCTCATCACCCCCATATCAGCCTCCATGCCTCTCATTAGCCCCCATATCAGCCCTGATGCCTCATTAGCCCCCATTATAAGCCATTATGCCTCATTAGCCCACATTATGCCTCTTATTAGCCCCCATATGCCTCATTAGCCCCCATATTCCTAATTAGCTCCCATATGCCTCATTAGCACCCATTATGTCTCTATTTAGCCCCATTATGCCTCTCATTAGCCCCTATTATGCCTCTTATTATTGCCCATATGCCTCATTAGCTCCCATATGCCTCATTATCTCCCATATGCCTCATTAGCCCCCATTATGCCTCTAATAGTCTAATTAGCCCCCATTGTGTCTCTAATTAGCCCCCATGATGCCTCTTATTAGCCCCCATTATGCATCTTATTAGCCCCATATGCCTTATTAGCCCCCATTTGCCTCATTAGCCCCATTATGCCTCTAATAGTCTAATTAACCCCCATTATGTCTCTAATTAGCCCCATTATGTCTAATTAGCCCCCATTATGCCTCTTATTAGCCCCTATTATGCCCCCAGCAGCCTCATTTTTTATAAAATAAAAAACCACTTACCTCTCCTGCTCCTGGATGCCGCCTGCAATTTTCTTTCTCCTCAGTAGACTGTGCTCTGAACTGGCACGCACAGCGTGAAGTCACAGAGCGCCCTCACCACGCTGTGCGCATCCCTGCACAGCCGACAGCCGAGGACCAGGAAGTGGTAAGTACAGAGCGTTTACCGCTTCCTGGTCCTTCGGTACTAATGAGCGCTTCCATAATGGAAGCGCTCATTAGTATTCACCAGCCATTGGGGCTCTAGAGGCAGAGCAGCTGCTTTGGGGAATCAGCAGGGGGGCACCCGGGGGGGCAAAGAATAGCATAGGGGGGGCAATTGCCCCCCCTTTGCCCCCCTGTAGCAACACCACTAAATGTAGTGTGAGAGGGAGAGAAGCAGACATTGCTGGGCTGGACCGCTACATATGCAGAAGCCCTGATGCTGCAGGACATGTGACTGTGGCTGCCTTTCTCTTCTTACAGCAATTACCTGCTCTATGGGTTTGGCAAAAAGGAGGGAGACTATAGAGCACCAACCAGCCATGTGCACAGCAGCTGAAGCGAAGGGGAATGGGTTTCCTCACAGGCTGCACTATCTGTGGAGCAGTACATGATGGTCAGCAGGCAGGGGAAGGATCTGCATGAAGAGCTCCTCCTGGCCTGCAATTCAGAAGGAGGAGGAGTTCACTTCTGCACTAAGGTGCAGCTTTATAATACCCTCCTTCCTCCTCTCTATCTCTATAAAACTTCCAGAGCCCCTATACTCTCACAGTCATGCAGCTTGCCGGTATCCCATCCTCAACTACTATCCTACACATCACTTCCTCACTTCCTTCTTTGTCTAGTTTCCCAGTGATCCTTCCTTCTCCTATCATCATACAGCTTTTTAAATCTACACCCCTTCCTCTAATGTATGACTGTACAGCTGCACTTATTAGTAACCTATCATCTTATCGCCCAAACGGCACGTCTTTCTCTAAATGGATGCGTTGTGGTACATGAAGTTCTATATAACAGTTAAAAAAATTGTGAGGTATTTCTTTTTATATTTCCAGTGATCACTTTCTGTATATTTATGGACATTCATCAAAAACAGAGGTTTTTTTTCTTGCGTCCATAGCAACTGACAAAAAAACTCCAAAACACTTGTGGGGTTTCGCTCTGGTAGACAGGATTAGCGGACGCAGTATAGAGGCAACAACAATTTCTTTGGATCAAACAGTTCAGTGTTTTATTCACACTTTAGGCAAGTGACAAAACAAACAGTCATAATCAAAACAAAAAGTCCCCTCACTATGTCACACACTGTACTTTTTTTTAAATTCTTTTTAGCAGGTGAAGGACAGAGATGTTGCTTAAATGGGTTGCACCAAAGGGGATAAGGGGATAACTGATCAGTGGGGGTTGGACCACTTGGACCCCTACAGATCCCAAGAATGAGGGCCCGTTCACCCATCCTCATGGAGCAGCAGGCTGCACATGCATCTTTCCACTCCATTTATTCACTATGAGACTGCCGACCTATGAGACAATGAGCAATGCTTGGCTATTTCCAGTGGTCCCACATGCAGACTGCAAATGGGAGAACGGGACCCCCTTTCTCAGGATCCATCGGGGTCCCAAGTGTTGGACTCAAACCGATCAGTTACTTATTCTCTATCCCCTAGCTCAGAGTGAAGATACGTACAGACAAGAGCTCACATCGCTGTTCCTGCTTGTGCCTGCTTTGCTGAAGCTTGTCATAGCACATCCGATGTACAGTCGTGGCCAAAAGTTTTGAGAATTACATAAATATTGGAAATTGGAAAAGTTGCTGCTTAAGTTTTTATAATAGCAATTTGCATATACTCCAGAATGTTATGAAGAGTGATCAGATGAATTGCATAGTCCTTCTTTGCCATGAAAATTAACTTAATCCCAAAAATAACTTTCCACTGCATTTTATTGCTGTCATTAACCACCTCCGGACCGCCTAACGCAGGATCGCGTTCCGAAGGTGGCAGCGCTGCGCACAGTCACGCATATATGCGTCATCTCGCGAGACGCGAGACTTCCACACAGGCGCGCGCGTTCACAGGAACGGAAGGTAAGAGAGTTGATCTCCAGCCTGCCAGCGGCGATCGTTCGCTGGCAGGCTGGAGATGTGTTTTTTTTAACCCCTAACAGGTATATTAGACGCTGTTTTGATAACAGCGTCTAATATACCTGCTACCTGGTCCTCTGGTGGTCCCCTTTGTTTGGATCGACCACCAGAGGACACAGGTAGCTCAGTAAAGTAGCACCAAGCACCACTACACTACACTACACCCCCCCCCCCCCCCCCCGTCACTTATTAACCCCTTATTAGCCCCTGATCACCCCTGATCACCCCATATAGACTCCCTGATCACCCCCCTGTCATTGATTACCCCCCTGTCATTGATCAACCCCCTGTAAAGCTCCATTCAGACGTCCGCATGATTTTTACGGATCCACTGATAGATGGATCGGATCCGCAAAACGCATCCGGACGTCTGAATGAAGCCTTACAGGGGCATGATCAATGACTGTGGTGATCACCCCATATAGACTCCCTGATCACCCCCCTGTAAAGCTCCATTCAGATGTCCGCATGATTTTTACGGATGCACTGATAGATGGATCGGATCCGCAAAACGCATCCGGACGTCTGAATGAAGCCTTACAGGGGCATGATCAATGACTGTGGTGATCACCCCATATAGACTCCCTGATCACCCCCCTGTAAAGCTCCATTCAGATGTCCGCATGATTTTTACGGATGCACTGATAGATGGATCGGATCCGCAAAACTCATCCGGACGTCTGAATGAAGCCTTACAGGGGCGTGATCAATGACTGTGGTGATCACCCCATATAGACTCCCTGATCACCCCCCTGTCATTGATTACCCCCCTGTCATTGATTACCCCTCTGTAAAGCTCCATTCAGACGTCCGCATGATTTTTACGGATCCACTGATAGATGGATCGGATCCGCAAAACGCATCCGGACGTCTGAATGAAGCCTTACAGGGGCATGATCAATGACTGTGGTGATCACCCCATATAGACTCCCTGATCACCCCCCTGTAAAGCTCCATTCAGATGTCCGCATGATTTTTACGGATGCACTGATAGATGGATCGGATCCGCAAAACGCATCCGGACGTCTGAATGAAGCCTTACAGGGGCATGATCAATGACTGTGGTGATCACCCCATATAGACTCCCTGATCACCCCCCTGTAAAGCTCCATTCAGATGTCCGCATGATTTTTACGGATGCACTGATAGATGGATCGGATCCGCAAAACGCATCCGGACGTCTGAATGAAGCCTTACAGGGGCATGATCAATGACTGTGGTGATCACCCCCCTGTTATTGATTACCCCCCTGTAAAGCTCCATTCAGATGTCCGCATGATTTTTACGGATGCACTGATAGATGGATCGGATCCGCAAAACGCATACGGACGTCTGAATGAAGCCTTACAGGGGCGTGATCAATGACTGTGGTTATCACCCCATATAGACTCCCTGATCACCCCCCTGTCATTGATTACACCCCTGTCATTGATTACACCCCTGTCATTGATCAACCCCCTGTAAAGCTCCATTCAGATGTCCGCATTATTTTTACGGATGCACTGATAGATGGATCGGATCCGCAAAACGCATCCGGACGTCTGAATGAAGCCTTACAGGGGCGTGATCAATGACTGTGGTTATCACCCCATATAGACTCCCTGATCACACCCCTGTCATTGATCACCCCCCTGTCATTGATCAACCCCTGTCATTGATCACCCCCCCTGTCATTGATCACCACCCCTGTCATTGATCACCCCCCCTGTCATTGATCACCCTCTGTAAGGCTCCATTCAGACATTTTTTTGGCCCAAGTTAGCGGAATTATTATTTTTTTTTCTTACAAAGTCTCATATTCCACTAACTTGTGTCAAAAAATAAAATCTCACATGAACTCGCCATACCCCTCACGGAATCCAAATGCGTAAAATTTTTTAGACATTTATATTCCAGACTTCTTCTCACGCTTTAGGGCCCCTAGAATGCAAGGGCAGTATAAATACCCCACATGTGACCCCATTTCGGAAAGAAGACACCCCCAGGTATTTCGTGAGGGGCATATTGAGTCCATGAAAGATTGAAATTTTTGTCCCAAGTTAGCGGAACGGGAGACTTTGTGAGAAAAAAATTAAAAATATCAATTTCCGCTAACTTGTGCCAAAAAAAAAAAATTTCTATGAACTCGCCATGCCCCTCATTGAATACCTTGGGGTGTCTTCTTTCCAAAATGGGGTCACATGTGGGGTATTTATACTGCCCTGGCATTCTAGGGGCCCCAAAGCGTGAGAAGAAGTCCGGTATCCAAATGTCTAAAAATGCCCTCCTAAAAGGAATTTGGGCACCTTTGCGCATCTAGGCTGCAAAAAAGTGTCACACATCTGGTATCGCCGTACTCAGGAGAAGTTGGGGAATGTGTTTTGGGGTGTCATTTTACATATACCCATGCTGGGTGAGAGAAATATCTTGGTCAAATGCCAACTTTGTATAAAAAAATGGGAAAAGTTGTCTTTTGCCAAGATATTTCTCTCACCCAGCAAAGGTATATGTAAAATGACACCCCAAAACACATTCCCCAACTTCTCCTGAATACGGCGATACCACATGTGTGACACTTTTTTGCAGCCTAGGTGGGCAAAGGGGCCCATATTCCAAAGAGCACCTTTAGGATTTCACAGGTCATTTACCTACTTACCACACATTAGGGCCCCTGGAAAATGCCAGGGCAGTATAACTACCCCACAAGTGACCCCATTTTGGAAAGAAGACACCCCAAGGTATTCCGTGAGGGGCATGGCGAGTTCCTAGAATTTTTTATTTTTTGTCACAAGTTAGTGGAAAATGCAGATTTTTTTTTAATTTTTTTTTTTCATACAAAGTCTCATATTCCACTAACTTGTGACAAAAAATAAAAACTTCCATGAACTCACTATGCCCATCAGCGAATACCTTGGGGTCTCTTCTTTCCAAAATGGGGTCACTTGTGGGGTAGTTATACTGCCCTGGCATTCTAGGGGCCCAAATGTGTGGTAAGGAGTTTGAAATCAAATTCTGTAAAAAATGACCTGTGAAATCCGAAAGGTGCTCTTTGGAATATGGGCCCCTTTGCCCACCTAGGCTGCGAAAAAGTGTCACACATCTGGTATCTCCGTACTCAGGAGAAGTTGGGGAATGTGTTTTGGGGTGTCATTTTACATATACCCATGCTGGGTGAGAGAAATATCTTGGCAAAAGACAACTTTTCCCATTTTTTTATACAAAGTTGGCATTTGACCAAGATATTTATCTCACCCAGCATGGGTATATGTAAAAAGACACCCCAAAACACATTCCTCAACTTCTCCTGAATACAGAGATACCAGATGTGTGACACTTTTTTGCAGCCTAGGTGGGCAAAGGGGCCCATATTCCAAAGAGCACCTTTCGGATTTCACAGGTCATTTTTTACAGAATTTGATTTCAAACTCCTTACCACACATTTGGGCCCCTAGAATGCCAGGGCAGTATAACTACCCCACAAATGACCCCATTTTGGAAAGAAGAGACCCCAAGGTATTCGCTGATGGGCATAGTGAGTTCATGGAAGTTTTTATTTTTTGTCACAAGTTAGTGGAATATGAGACTTTGTATGAAAAAAAAAAAAAAAAAAAATCATCATTTTCCACTAACTTGTGACAAAAAATAAAAAATTCTAGGAACTCGCCATGCCCCTCACGGAATACCTTGGGGTGTCTTCTTTCCAAAATGGGGTCACTTGTGGGGTAGTTATACTGCCCTGGCATTCTAGGGGCCCAAATGTGTGGTAAGGAGTTTGAAATCAAATTCTGTAAAAAATGACCTGTGAAATCCGAAAGGTGCTCTTTGGAATATGGGCCCCTTTGCCCACCTAGGCTGCAAAAAAGTGTCACACATCTGGTATCTCCGTACTCAGGAGAAGTTGGGGAATGTGTTTTGGGGTGTCATTTTACATATACCCATGCTGGGTGAGAGAAATATCTTGGCAAAAGACAACTTTTCCCATTTTTTTTATACAAAGTTGGCATTTGACCAAGATATTTATCTCACCCAGCATGGGTATATGTAAAAAGACACCCCAAAACACATTCCTCAACTTCTCCTGAATACAGAGATACCAGATGTGTGACACTTTTTTGCAGCCTAGGTGGGCAAAGGGGCCCATATTCCAAAGAGCACCTTTCGGATTTCACAGGTCATTTTTTACAGAATTTGATTTCAAACTCCTTACCACACATTTGGGCCCCTAGAATGCCAGGGCAGTATAACTACCCCACAAGTGACCCCATTTTGGAAAGAAGAGACCCCAAGGTATTTCGTGATGGGCATAGTGAGTTCATAGAAGTTTTTATTTTTTGTCACATGTTAGTGGAATATGAGACTTTGTAAGAAAAAAAAAAATTTAAAAAAAATCATCATTTTCCGCTAACTTGTGACAAAAAATAAAAAGTTCTATGAACTCACTATGCCCATCAGTGAATACCTTAGGGTGTGTACTTTCCGAAATGGGGTCATTTGTGGGGTGTTTGTACTGTCTGGCCATTGTAGAACCTCAGGAAACATGACAGGTGCTCAGAAAGTCAGAGTTGCTTCAAAAAGCGGAAATTCACATTTTTGTACCATAGTTTGTAAACGCTATAACTTTTACCCAAACCATTTTTTTTTTACCCAAACATTTTTTTTTTATCAAAGACATGTAGAACAATAAATTTAGAGCAAAATTTATATATGGATCTCGTTTTTTTTGCAAAATTTTACAACTGAAAGTGAAAAATGTCATTTTTTTTCAAAAAAATCGTTAAATTTCGATTAATAACAAAAAAAGTAAAAATGTCAGCAGCAATGAAATACCACCAAATGAAAGCTCTATTAGTGAGAAGAAAAGGAGGTAAAATTCATTTGGGTGGTAAGTTGCATGACCGAGCAATAAACGGTGAAAGTAGTGTAGGTCAGAAGTGTAAAAAGTGGCCTGGTCTTTCAGGGTGTTTAAGCACTGGGGGCTGAGGTGGTTAAAGGACCTGCTGAGATCATTTCAGTAATCGTCTTGTTAACTCAGGTGAGAATGTTGACGAGCACAAGGCTGGAGACATGACATGTTAAAAGGTGGGTGATGCTTGAAATCATTGTTCTTCCATTGTTAACCATGGTGACCTGCAAAGAAACGCATGCAGCCTTCATTGCGTTGCATAAAAATGGCTTCACAGGCAAGGATATTGTGGCTACTAAGATTGCACTTCAATCAACATTTTATAGGATCATCAAGAACTTCAAGGAAAGAGGTTCAATTCTTGTTAAGAAGGCTTCAGGGCGTCCAAGAAAGTCCAGCAAGCTCCAGGATCGTCTCCTAAAGAGGATTCAGCTGCGGGATCGGAGTGCCAACAGTGCAGAGCTTGCTCAGGAATGGCAGCAGGCAGGTGTGAGCGCATCTGCACGCACAGTGAGGCGAAGACTTTTGGAAGATGGCCTGGTGTCAAGAAGGGCAGCAAAGAAGCCACTTCTCTCTAAAAAAAACATCAGGGACAGATTGATCTTCTGCAGAAAGTATGGTGAATGGACTGCTGAGGACTGGGGCAAAGTCATATTCTCCGATTAAGCCTCTTTCCGATTGTTTGGGGCATTCTGGAAAAAGGCTTGTCGGGAGAAGAAAAGGTGAGCGCTACCATCAGTCCTGTGTCATGCCAACAGTAAAGCATCCTGAGACAATTGATGTGTGAGGTTTCTTCTCATCCAAGGGAGGGCTCACTTACAATTTTGCCCAAAAACACAGTCATGAATAAAGAATGGTACCAAAACACCCTCCAACAGCAACTTCTTCCAACAATCCAACAACAGTTTGGTGAAGAACAATTTTCCAGCACGATGGAGCACAGTGCCATAAGGAAAAAGTGATAACTAAGTGGCTCGGGGACCAAAACGTTGACATTTTGGGTCCATGGCCTGGAAACTCCCCAGATCTTAATCCCATTGAGAACTTGTGGTCAATCCTCAAGAGGCGGGTGGACAAACAAAAACCCACTAATTCTGACAAACTCCAAGAAGTGATTATGAAAGAATGGGTTGCTATCAGTCAGGAATTGGCCCAGAAGTTGATTGAGAGCATGCCCAGTCGAATTGCAGAGGTCCTGAAAAAGAAGGGCCAACACTTCAAATACTGACTCTTTGCATAAATGTCATGTAATTGTCGATAAAAGCCTTTGAAACGTATGAAGTGCGTGTAATTGTATTTCACTACATCACAGAAACAACTGAAACAAATAACTAAAAGCAGTTTAGCAGCAAACTTTGTGAAAACTAATATTTGTGTCATTCTCAAAATTCTTTTGGCCACGACTGTACTATGCCGGGCTTTGGCAGAGTGCACTCCAGCAGAAGCAGCCATGTGCTATGCAGAGCTCTTTCCTGTGCCCACTCACTCTGCTCAAATCTTTGCAAAGGACATCAGTGAGGGAGACTTTGTATCGCTAGCACATCACTGCTCCTGCCTGTGCCTGCTCCACTCAAGCTTGGCATAGCCAGGGCCGTCTTTAATATTGATTGGACCCTGGGCAAGAATTTACTTGGGCCCCCTGGATCCCGCCTTCCCACACCTTAAAAAAAAGCGAAAATCTTATACTCACCTGTTTCCTTTCACTGGCGCTCACTAGCTGCTGGTACGGCGAGGGATGGTGCAACGCTGACGCGCACACCTCACCGCGTCCTGGCACAGGCGGGCATGATGACATCATCACGCCTGCCTGCGCTGGGATTTCACTACCAAATAGACCTCAGGCCTGTAGTCTATGACAAGTCTTGTCGCCATCTGCAAATTTTAAGGCACATTGGCGACCATTTTGCTCGCCATCTGGAGCGCTGTATTGCATCAGTGACATCACCGCTCTCCACATATAAGTGATATTTTACATCAGTGACATCACCGCTCTCCACATATAAGTGATATATTACATCAGTGACATTACCGCTGTCCACATATAGGCAATATATTACATCAGTGACATCACCGCTCTCCACATATATGTGATGAGCGGTGATGTCACTGATGTAATATATTACTTACCGGTATATGTGGACAGCAGTGATGTCACTGATGTAATATATTACTTATGTGTGGAGAGTGGTGATGTCACTGATGTAATATATCACTTATAAGTAATATATTACATCAGTGACATCACCGCTGTCCATATATAGGTGATATATTACATCTGTGACATCACCGCTCTCCACATATAAGAGGCATATTACATCAGTGACGTCATCCCTTGGCGCTGGGGTGCGCAGCCAGGGCCGGCCTTAGGTGTTCAGGCGCCCTGTGCGAGCTAACCTTGTGGTAGTGTTACCTGCAGTCCTATGTAAAACCACAGATAACACTAGTGCTAAATAATGTAGTAGTGTTACCTGCAGTCCTATGTAAAACCACAGATAACACTAGTGTAGATCATGTGGAAGTGTTACCTTCGTCCTTAGTGTGCCTCCCTGTGTCTATCGCACAGACTCCATGCTGGCGCTGCCTCCTCTTCCATCTTCTTCCTCTTGTCCCGCACAGAACGTTCTGAAGCAGCTGCGTCAAGACATAGGAACACTGTGGGCATGGTGATACACACAGGGAGAGACACACACACACAGGGACGGACACACACACACACAGGGACGGACACACACACACACAGGGACAGACACACACACACAGGGACGGACACACACACACAGGGACGGACACACACACTGGCACACTCAAAATCAGCAGCAAGGAGTTAAAGTCCAACCCTTAATGCCCCCAAGATCCCTGGGGGGGGGGGGGGTTGATGTAGTAGCAGGAAAGCACACACTGTCCCCCTGTCCTATATGAGGCCCCCCCCCTGTCTGTCCTATATGAGCCCCCCCTGTCCTATATGAGCCCCCCCTGTCCTATATGAGCCCCCCCTGTCCTATATGAGCCCCCCCCTGTCTGTCCTATATGAGCCCCCCCTGTCCTATATGAGCCCCCCTGTCCTATATGAGCCCCCCCTGTCTGTCCTATATGAGCCCCCCCTCCCCTGTCCTATATGAGCCCCCCCCTCCCCTGTCCTATATGAGCCCCCCCCTCCCCTGTCCTATATGAGCCCCCCTCCCCTGTCCTATATGAGCCCCCCCCTCCCCTGTCCTATATGAGCCCCCCCTCCCCTGTCCTATATGAGCCCCCCCTCCCCTGTCCTATATGAGCCCCCCCTCCCCTGTCCTATATGAGCCCCCCCTCCCCTGTCCTATATGAGCCCCCCCTCCCCTGTCCTATATGAGCCCCCCTCCCCTGTCCTATATGAGCCCCCCCTCCCCTGTCCTATATGAGCCCCCCCCTCCCCTGTCCTATATGAGCCCCCCCTCCCCTGTCCTATATGAGCCCCCCCTCCCCTGTCCTATATGAGCCCCCCTCCCCTGTCCTATATGAGCCCCCCCTCCCCTGTCCTATATGAGCCCCCCCTCCCCTGTCCTATATGAGCCCCCCCCCCTCCCCTGTCCTATATGAGCCCCCCTCCCCCATGGCTACCAAATACCTGTAAGTTCTGTTGTTGCTTGGCTGGCTCAGGCTGTCTGTTGTGGCTGCCGGCTGGGGCTCCGCCTCCTTCTTCTCTCTGCCTGTGCGGCAGCTGCATCACGCTCCAGCAGCCACTGGTCTGCTCTGTTAAAGAGACAGGCAGGCCAGGCAGCAGAGCGGAGCGCAGAGCGGAGCGCAGAGCGGCCCCGGGCCCCGCCCCCTCCTCACTCTCTCTTTCTATAGTCCGGACCATGACTTTGTTATGTTACATGGCCGGGGGGCGGCAGCGGCAACAAAATATAGGGGGCCCAAGTAAAATCCAAGTAAAATGCTGCTTGGGCCCCCCAGGAGCAACTGGGCCCGGGGCAGCTGCCCCTTTTGCCCTGCGGTAAAGACGGCCCTGGGCATAGCACATCTATCTATCCCAGGCATTAGAAGAGGGGAGTAGGCACAGACAGGAACAGTGATGTGTGTGCCTGGCTGTACATCGCTCACTGCAGCCCTACAGTGGAATCAGTACACCGCTGGCATGTGAGCGTTGTACAAGTGTATGGATTCCAAAGCACTATAGACACATGAAATTCAGGTGTTTACGTACCTGGTGGAAGTGACTTAAGGACCAGTACCGTACATGTACGGCAGGCTGATCGGGCGGGTGCAGGAGCTATGCCTGCCCGATCAGCAGCAGGGGTCCAGCAGTCACTGATAGCCGGACCCTTTGCACTGCTACGGTCAGCACTGACCGCAGCACGAGCGGTATCCTGCTGGGTGTGGGGTGGCCATCGTGGTCCCCACGCTGCTGTGACAGGGACACGATTGCAGGAAAAGCAGCCCGATGCCTTCCTTAGGCATCGTGGCTGCCTTCCGTGACAGCCTGTGAGATCCAGCCCCCTGGATCTCACAGGGAGGAAGCTGTAAGGCCTCTTTCACACGAGCGTGACGGATTGGCTCTGGATGCGTTCGGGGTGCGTTCAGTGAAACTCGCACCATTTTGCAAGCAAGTTCAGTCAGTTTTGTCTGCGATTACGTTTAGTTGTTCAGTTTTTTTCTACACGGGTGCAATGCGTTTTGATGCGTTTTTCACGTGCGTTATAAAAAACTGAAGGTTTACAAACATCTCTTAGCAACCATCAGTGAAAAAGGCATTGCATCCGCACTTGCGTGCGGATGCAATGCGTTTTTCAATGAAGCCCCATTCACTTCTATGGGGCCAGAGCTGCGTGAAAAACGCAGAATATAGAACATGCTGCGTTTTTCACGCAACACAGAACTTATGCGTAAAAAAAAGCTCATGTACAAAGACTCATTAAAATGAATGGGTCAGGATTCAATGCGGGTGCTATGCGTTAACGTCACGCATTGCACCCGCGCGGAAAACTTGCTCGTGTGAAAGGGGCCTAAGTGTATTACAGTGTGTAATAATATTACAACCAATGCATTACAGTACAGAAGTATTGTAATGCATTGTAAAGGGGATCAGACCCCCAAAAGTTGAAGTCCCAGAGTGGGACAAAAAAAAATAAAGTGAAAAAACAAGTTTAAAAAAATTAAGTTTTACAAAAAAAATTAAAGGTTTTAAGCAATAAAAGAAAATGTCCTTTTCCCAAAATAAAGTAAAAAAAAATTGTAAAAAATAGGGAAAAAAGATAAGTAGACATATTAGGTATCGTCGTGTCTGTATCAACCGGCTCTATAAAAATATCTCATGTTTAACCCCTCAGATGAACACCGTCAAAAAAATAAAATTAAAACTGTGCTAAAAAAACATTTTTTTTGTCACCTTACATCACTAAAAGTGCAACACTAAGCGATCAAAAAGCCATATGCCCCCCAAAATAGTACCAATCTAACCGTCACCTCATCCCGTGAAAAAACATTTGCCTAAAAAATAAAACTATGGGTTTCAGACTATGGAGACACTAAAATATGATTTTCTTTCTGTTTAAAAAATTATATTATTGTGTAAAACTTAAATAAAAAAATAAAAAAGTATACATTGTCGGGTATTTATTTCATATAAGATATGAAATCATAAAAATTATGATTTCATATTTTTATGAAATATGAAAAATAAAAAATTAAAAATTTAATTGGCGGACATATAAACGCCAGTTCTTTTATTGACGAGATCTAAAGTTAATTTGTGCAGATAATGAAACAGGGTGCAATTAATTATATAAAATATAATTTATTACAAATAAATACATGCAGTAAAAATGGCATACAAATGAATACAAGGATAATATCAAAATTGACCACAAGATGATGCTCCACCGTTTACGCCGGCTTACTTAATTTAGTACACCAAATACAATAGAATACTACTCTTTTCTTTTATCAAATTATTACCGATTAGTATACTGGTTATCAAAATATTATAATGTAACAACAACAATAGAACAATAGAAATGAATCTGTGGAAAATCCCTTATGCTCAATCAAAGAATATGGCAGTAAGAGACACCTTATAAATACGCCCGTTGGCCTAACTACGGATAATAAAATCCGATCAGAGATCCCACTCTGATATCAATATTACAGGAATTCTAATGATGTGCACGTTCATTAAAATTTCCCACAAAATTATTGTTTTAACACTATTGACCCACTAATAATGGGGTCTCAACTATATGCCAATTGGAGCGATTTATAATTACTGCAAATGAAATAGATCATACATTACCCCTGGCTTTGGGATAAAGAGCTTTTAGAATGGACCCAGCTTTCCAAGATTTAGATATGTCCCGTCCTGTGGTACGTTCCTGACGTGTGAAGTGATGCTGATGAATGAAATCCTTGTGAAGTGTTTGTGAAGTCCTTGTGAAGTTTTTCTTTTGTGAAGTGTCCTGATCTCCCCAAAACTGGATCAGATATTCCAATCCTTATCTATGCCCATCCCCTCTTGGATTAGGGATTTCCAATTAGATAAGGTGGGTGTGACGTATGTTAAACATGGGGATGATGTCATTTAATTGACATTCCTTAGAAACTTCTGCCCATCTACCACTTGATGGCACTGTTGTATCATATATCAATTTTAAATATTTTAAGAATTAACACATATATATTGTTTTATTACCACTTAAATTCTGATCTCTTCCACCTTAAATCAATTAGGAGGGACTCTTTCTGACACTTTGCTCAGACTGACTGGCGGTATCAGAAGTTTCCCTAATCCCTGAATTTATGGGGCAGATAAGGGTATAATGGTTCTTCTGGTTTGTGTATCTTAACTGTCTCAGCTATTGAGTAATGATGTTTGAAATAACATCAGCTCCTCTAAAATAAACCCTATTTAAGAAATTTCAACTTAAACACTCTCCATATCCCCTAGAATATATCCTCTCAGTGAGATACAGACACATAAAGATACATTAATAATATTTGGTTATAATACATCAATATTGCATAGTATATATGAATCATTAACAAGTTCAAACGCTAAATGAATGCACACAGGAATATATATATCTATATGTGAATATATGAATAGATATCTCATGGTGTGTAGAGTGAATCTAAATCGCACCTCCTCATTCCTATACCTATGACTACTGTATGTAATAAGCAGCATTTCTTATGATAAAACATGGCTATACAGCGGTTATATCAATCATTTGCTGTGCACTATTAAGAGGCATTAGTATACAGTTTGATCAAAGAGCATAGGCCCACTTACCGCGACAAGGTTGCCTCTTGTTAAGTGGGAACCTACTCTAACCGTAGCGCAGTGCCGTGTGGCGACCACCGCGTCTCCACACTGCTCCAGCAGGCAATGGGATCCAGCAGCCAACCAGCTGCCCCGCTGTACAGCGGAGCCACCTAGGCCTCGGATCCCACAGCTCCACCAGCCCAGCACAGAAACAGCGACGGCCGCCATCCAGCGCCGCATGTGAACTGGTGCTAAAGGATCACCTGTTCACAGCTTCTCAGGAACTCCAACTGAGATGTGGTAGGAATTAAAACCCTGTGCAGACTACTGCTAATTTAAGTAAAGAGCACCTGTTCCACATCAGATGTGTTTTATGGACGTCTCTTATCAGATCATGGTTTAGCCATGAAACACCCATTGTTCCTCAGACAGACAAGTTTAGAGAAATCAGTGTAGATAAATCCATGTCTCTAAACAATAATACGAAGTATAATGCTCCCTATATATTTACTTTTAACACATTGAACTTGCAATATTGAATATAGTATCATCAGATACATTGTACACTTATGAAAATGCACAACAACATATTAGGTATTTCCACTTCCATAATGACCTGCTCTATAAAAATATCACATGACCTAACCCCTCAGGTGAACACTGTAAAAAAAAAAGTTTTAAATGGTGTCAAAAAAGTGACATTACATCACAAAAAGTGTAATAGCAAGCGATCAAATGTCATATGCACCCCAAAATAGTGCCAATCAAACCGTCATCTCATCCTGCAAAAATGATACCCTACCTAAGACAATCACCTAAAAAAAAATATATATATATGGCTTTCAGAATATGGAGACACTAAAAAATATTTTTTTTTAAAAAATGCTTTGTTATGTAAAACTGAAACAACCAAAAAAAGTTGTCATATTTGGTATTGTCGCATCTGTAACAACCTGCTCTATAAAAATACCACATGATTTAACCTGTCAGATGAACATTGTAAATAACAAAAAATAAAAAAGGTGCCAAAACAGCTATTTTTTGTTACCTTGCCACAAAAAAGTATATGTACCCGAAAATAGTACCAACAAAACTGCCACCTTATCCATAGTTTCCAAAATGGGGTCTTCAAATGTGACATAGCAACTTAAAATTATCCCAGTGAAATCTGCCCTTCAAAAACCATATGGCGTTACTTTCCTTCTGGGCCCTGCCGTGTGCCCGTACAGCAGTTTACGACCACATATGCAGTGTTTCCGTAAACTACAGAAGGGTAATAAATGTTGAGTTTTGTTCGGCTTTTTACCCTTGCTTTGTTACTGGAAAAAATGGATTGAAATGGAAAATCGCCCAAAAAAGTGAATACCTTGAAGGGTGTATTCTCCAAATTGGGGTCACTTTTTTGGAGTTTCTACTCATCAGGGGGTCTTCAAATGTGACATGGCAACTTAAAATTATCCCAGTGAAATCTGCCCTCCAAAAACCTCCAATCCCAGTGAAATCTGCCCTCCTTTCCTTCTGCGCCCTGCCGTGTGCCCATACAGCAGTTTACAAGCACATATGGGGTGTCTCTGTAAACTACAGAATCAGGGCAATAATTAATTCTTATGGAACACCTAAAGGGTTAGCAATTTTTTTTTAATCAGTTTTGAATACCTTGAGGGGTGTAGTTTCAAAATGGGGTGATTTTTGGGTGGTTTCTATTATGTAAGCCTCACAAAGTGACTTCAAAAACTCACTGGTCCTTAAAAAGTGGACTTTGGAAAATTTCAGAAAAATTTCAAGATTTGCTTTTAAGCTTTCTAACGTCCCCAAAAAATAAAATGGCATTCACAAAATGATCCAAACATAAAGTAGACATATGGGAAATGTAAAATAATAACTATTATATGAGGTATCGCTGTTTTAAAAGCAGAGAAATTGAAATTTGAAAATTTGCGAATGTTTCAAGTTTTTTTTGTAAATTTGGTATTTTATTAAAATAAAAATGAAAAATATTGACTGAAATTTACCACAATCATGAAGTAGAATGCGTCACGAGAAAACAATCTCAGAATGGTTTGTATAAGTAAAAGCGTTCCAAAGTCATTACCATATAAAGTGACACATGCCAAATTTCCAAAAAATGGCCTGGTCCTTAAGGTGAATAATGGCAGGGTCCTGAAGGGGTTAAAATAGTTTTTAATAAAGTTTAGATACAGTTTAGGCCCCTTGCAGACGAGCATGTCCGGAATGGGTCCGGATACCTTGAGTCTGCGATCAGGGAAAATCGTGCGAGTGCATACGCAATTTCAGTCAGTTTTGACTGCAATTGCATTGCGTTGCTCAGTTTTTTTCCACGCGAGTGCAATGCGTTTTGCACGTGCGTGAGAAAAAACTGATTGTGGTACCCAGACCCAAACCCGGACTTCTTCACTGAAGTTCGGGTTTGGGTTAGGTTTTCTATAGTTTTTATTATTTTCCCTTATAACATGGTTATAAGGGAAAATAATAGCATTCTTAATACAGAATGCTTACTAAAATGTGGCATTAGGAGTTAAAAAATAAGAAAAATTATCTTACCTCATCCACTTGTTCGCGCAGCTGGCATCTTCTTCTTTCTTCTTCTTTCAGGACCTGCCAAAGGACCTTTGATGACCTTTTATCTTCTATCTTCATTCAGCAGGACCTGCGCTGACGTCACCGTGCTCACCATGTGGTGAGCGTGATTACGTCATCAAAGGTCCTTTGGCAGGTCCTGAAAGAAGAAGATGCCGGCTGCGCAAACAAGTGAATAAGGAGTTAATTTTTTTTTTTTTTAACCCCTCATGCCACATTTTAGTAAGCATTCTGTATTAAGAATGCTATTATTTTCCCTTATAACCATGTTATAAGGGAAAATAATACAGTAAATTTAGTTTAATCAATTTATAAACATCATCTCCTAGCAACCATGCGTAAATATCGCATTGCGTTATATAAAGGAGGAAATGAGAAGATAAGTCTCCTCACCTGTTCTGCACAAATCGGCACATCAAGATGGTGATGCCTCGCCGCTATTCAGCGACACGCGTACTCCTGCAGCGCCAGGCAGCGTAATGACACAGCATGATGTCAGACGCACCTGCACACAGCACTACAACAAAGGCGGCGCTCCACTGGATAACACAATGCAGCACACCAACCCAATGTTTATGTGCGCAAGTCAGTCATATATTAATGAGGTATATTGTATCCACTTGTCCATACGTGATCCATTTGCACAGAAACATCGGTTTGGTGCATTGCATTGCGTCATCCAGTTGGCTGCCACTATATATCATGGCTTTTAATTATATATTTGTAATATAATTAATAAAGTCACATGAATTTTTTACCAATTGGACTAGAACTTTAAATGATTTAGGTTTGTTTCTATTTCAGATACAGGCATTATTCTGAGAGAACAGATGAGACCCTTCAAACTCGAGTACTATTAGCCTCCCTTCTCTCTGAAAAGCTGCCTTCCTTCTTCAGTAGCCAAACACTGCTCCAGTATGAGAGCTGCAGCTGACTGATGTTTATATTGAGCCTATAACATACTGCTAGCATTCTGGGATTGTGTAGGGTTTACTGAGTTATAAAACATGTTAGCAGCAGAGCTACAGAGCTGTCTACAATAGATGAAGGATGGGCCCTTCAAGTCAATTTCATTGGTGAGCCCAAAGCTCCCCAGTCTGACACTGCCCTTAAGGATGACTGCCGCATACGTACACCTGTTAAGAAGCTAAGTGGGCCATATGGTTGCTGGGTTTCTCCTGTTTTAAACAGCTGACACCTGGAGACAATAAGGGATATTTATCAAGACTAGTGTAAAGGAAACCTGGATTAATTGCCCATGGCAATCAATAAGATTCCACATTTCATTTTTCACAGCTCCTTTCGGAAAATGAAAGGTGGAATATGATTGGTTTGTATTAATTGTAAGAAGGTACAAGGAATCATCGTAGATGATAGGTATGTGTCACCGAGATTCCTGGCCTCGGTGGAGTAAGAGCCAGTTTTCTGTGCCAGTAGCAGTTGCTGTTTGACACCTTGCTAGCTAGTATGGCTTTAAATTAGCTGATCCGGGACGGCTCTTACTGGGAGTAAGCACCTGGTTTTGGCAGCACCTGGCTCCTTAAATAGGCAGCTGGTCTCAGCAGAGATCTCTGTTTTTGGGATCAGAGGCTTTGTGCCGTGCTGGAGGGCTGAGAGCCGCACGCTGGGGAAACAGGCCTCCTAAAGCCTGCTGTGGAGTACTGGAGGCATAACTGCCAGCAAGGTGACTTGTGTTATATGAACTTTCCATTGTGTGTGAATTAACACCAAGACTGTAAAGTCGTACATTAAACCAGCTGTATTACAACCAGTGTCCCATGACAAAATGTAGCTGTTGTGAAGGCCCTCATGGAGGCTAATCTGCAGCAGCGAGAGACAAACATGCAGCAATGCGAGGCTAATAAGCAGCAGTAGGAGACTAACCAGTTGCTGCTACAACACGTGATGGCTTTGAAGACAGCAGGAGCAACCCCGAGCGTCTACTATGCCCGGAAAGCAGTCCATGCCGCAATTCCTAAGATAACCCCCGCAGACGACATTGAAACCTACCTGGCGATGTACGAGAAAGTAGCCATCAGGGAAAAGCAACCCCGTGACCAGTGGGCTGAGGTCGTCACACCTAGCATCCGATTCCCAGCGGGTGTATTTCGACTTGCCGGACAAACAATCGGCCGACTACCAAAAAGTAAAGGGGGAGATTTTGGCAAGACTGAAGGTGAATGTGTTGGTCCGGGCTCAGCGGGAACATCAGTGGGGGTTTAAGCCGGCTGAGTCTGCAAGAACCCAGTATTATGACTTACTCCACCTCTTGCAAAAGTGGCTACAGCCTGATGTGCTGAGTCCCACGGCTATGATGGATAGACTATTGGCTGATATGTTCTGGAGGGCTCTGTCACCCCCTCTCCAGCACTGGATCGGCCAGCTGTCTCCTGGCAACAGCCTAGAAATTGGTGGACCTGGTGGAGCACTACAAGGCTACTAAGACTATTACAGGGGGTTCTTTTGGGAGGGGGCCAGTCAAACCCCATAAATCTCCATCCCAGACCTAGCGACTTGTACCAACCAAACCCATCCGGGGTGTACCCTCTACGGATCTGGCTCCGATAGTCTGCTGGTGGTGTCAGCAGCCGGGCCATGTAAGAGCTGACTGTCTCATCAGGTGGAACTCATGGATACTAACTATGGCTACCGTCAGTCGCCATACAGTACTGACCAAAAGTTTGGACACACCTTCTCATTCAAAGAGTTTTCTTTATTTTCATGACTATGAAAATTGTAGATTCACACTGAAGGCATCAAAACTATGAATTAACACATGTGGAATTATATACATAACAAACAAGTGTGAAACAACTGAAAATATGTCATATTCTAGGTTCTTCAAAGTAGCCACCTTTTGCTTTGATTACTGCTTTGCACACTCTTGGCATTCTCTTGATGAGCTTCAAGAGATAGTCCCCTGAAATGGTTTTCACTTCACAGGTGTGCCCTGTCAGGTTTAATAAGTGGGATTTCTTGCCTTATAAATGGGGTTGGGACCATCAGTTGCGTTGAGGAGAAGTCAGGTGGATACACAGCTGATAGTCCTACTGAATAGACTGTTAGAATTTGTATTATGGCAAGAAAAAAGCAGCTAAGTAAAGAAAAATGAGTGGCCATCATTACTTTAAGAAATGAAAGTCAGTCAGCTGAAAAACTGGGAAAACTTTGAAAGCAAGGGCTATTTGACCATGAAGGAGAGTGATGGGGTGCTGCGCCAGATGACCTGGCCTCCACAGTCACCGGACCTGAACCCAATCGAGATGGTTTGGGGTGAGCTGGACCGCAGAGTGAAGGCAAAAGGGCCAACAAGTGCTAAGCATCTCTGGGAACTCCTTCAAGACTGTTGGAAGACCATTTCAGGTGACTACCTCTTGAAGCTCATCAAGAGAATGCCAAGAGTGTGCAAAGCAGTAATCAAAGAAAAAGGTGGCTACTTTGAAGAACCTAGAATATGACATATTTTCAGTTGTTTCACACTTGTTTGTTATGTATACAATTCCACATGTGTTAATTCATAGTTTTGATGCCTTCATAGTCATGAAAATAAAGAAAACTCTTTGAATGAGAAGGTATGTCCAAACTTTTGGTCTGTACTGTATGTCAGGAAGCTGCGTGCAGCAGGTACCCCAAAAACTCTAAACCACCTGTGCCAGGTGGAGGTAAGAGACACTCCAGCGGAGGCTCTGCTGGACTCAGGGAGTCTGGTGTCCCTAGTAAGGGCTCCCCTGGTACAGTCAGCAGAGTATACTGGCCGGAAAGTAGGGGTCATGTGCATCCATTGAGACTTAAAAGACTATGCCACCGCCCTGGTGTCTCTAACCACAGGGGCTGGCAGATGGACTCACGAAGTGGCAGTTGCCCCAAATTTACACTACGAACTTATAATAGGGAGAGACTTCCCGGGCTTTCCGGCACTGTGGCTTGCTATGAGAGTGACTGATACCCATGAGACAGGGGTAACCCTAGCAGAGTGGCCCGGCTCAGGAGGGAGACCAGAACCATGGGAACCTGAGACCAAAGGGCCAGCGGTAGGGGAGACCGCCACTTCAGTGAAAGAGGGGGAGACGTGAAGGACTTGCCCTTCGGGTCCTAAATTGGCAGACCTCAATGTCTCCGGGGATAATTTTGGTACCGTCCAACGGAAGGACCCAACCCTATCCCGTGCCTGGGAAAATGTGTTAATAGTAGATGGTGAACCACAACAACCTGGGGCAGAGTCAGTGTTTCCCTGTTTTGTGGTTCACCAGGATATGTTATATCGGGTAAACCAACTACGGGGTGATTAAACCAAAACAGGTTACATGAAAAGTGCGTAAAGCAACAAATGGCATAAACCCCTCTAGCAAAGCTAGCTCAGAAATGATGGGAAGACCTATAAACGAACACTGAGACTAATTAGCTGTAAAAATACAAATTTTATTGAGATACATGTTAAAAAGACATATAATATGAGATGACAAACGCATCAATATCAAAAGGAGTGGTACAACCCTGGGAGATACAAGTAATGGGTATGACATAAAGAGGAGCCTGGGAAGAGGATGTTAAGGTGAGTCTATTGAATGGGCAACTACTCAATAAAGTGCAAAGTGCCATATGAGTAAAGTGCATGAGCAAACCCTATGTAAACAACAGAAATCACATCCTTGCCCTACTGAATGACTCATAGATGGTACATAATGTGGAATAAATATAAGTATAAGTGATCACATACCGTTTGTAAGAATAATATCTCCACAGGAAGACCGCACACCCCGACTCGCGTTTCGGTGGAAACCTTCCTCTGGGGGCACGATTCTTCCTACTGGAGGGGCTCTATTTAAATTGATACTCCTCCAATTGGATGCTACTGCATAAGTGTAAATTAAAAACAGATGGTATGAATGGAACCATCTGTCCTATCACGGCCTTTCCGGTGGGTGGAGTCACAGAGTGGCCGCGTGGTGGCCAATCGCGCGGGCACTCATGCGCTCACCAAATGGTCAAACAAGGACCTTAAGTGACGCCATAATCGCGCAAGACGAACGACGGTCACTTGTCATATCTGTGACAGGTCCCAGAAGGTCTGAAAGATTATCTATGCATTGGTGATCTAACAGCCTCTTTTGGTTTCGCTTTGTCTGTGTGTTGCTGGTGTGTCCACGCCTCCTGTTCGGGTGTGGATCGTGTGACCTCTACCACACCCTGTTTGGTCTGACTTTTCCCATCACTCCTTGCTTGGGATAGCTTCATTTGGTCTTGGAAGAGCTGGAGTGTGGTTCGTGTTGAAGTCCTGTTCATCCTTCATCCTCTGAAGTTAAGTGTTCCGCTTGTCGTGTTTTGTATTCCCCCCTACCCCCCCCCCTTCCCCCGGTTGTTTGCTAGGCCTCAGTGAGATGCTGGTTCCTTCACCAGGGATGGAACAGGTGGTCTCTGCCCTGTCATATTATCTTTGGGGCATCTGAGGGTCACCAGGGTTTTCTAGGTTACCATGTATGGGTATCTCTACCATCGAGAGGTGCCCATACGGATGGGAGTTAGGGGGCCAGGAGCAGGGTTTTATGGGTGGTGGCCCTTTTCCTTCCCTGGCGGTGAGGCCTAGTGTCTTTCCCCTTCCTTCTTGATTGTCTTTTGGTGTTCTCCCCTACTACATCTGTGACATTATCCCAAGCCCATACTACCATTTTTGTTCTGATCTGTGCAGCTATGGATACTATGTCTGCACTGGTCGAACAGATGCAGAATCTGACTTTGGAGGTAGCAGACCTCCGCGCAACTGTCTTGCAGATTCAGAGTCCACAGGCTGCTGGTTCCGGTGGTGGGTCCCAAGCCTGTCCTGAACCGAAGGTGGCTCTCCCGGACAGGTTTTCCGGGGATAGTGACAATTTCATCCGGTTCAGGGAGTCATGTAAATTATACTTTAAGCTGCGTCCATGCTCTTCTGGGGATGAGTGTCAACGTGTGGGTATGATTATTTCATTGCTTAAAGAGGACGCCCAATCTTGGGCTTTTTCTCTGCTGACCGGATCACTGTCCCTCCGGTCGGTAGATGAATTCTTCAGAGCCTTGGGTCTCATCTACGATGACCCGGATCGGATCTCTCAGGCCGAGACCAAGTTACGGAACGATCCTGCTCTCAGGCAGCTATGTCCCTTGCTGTACGTCTAGATAGATGCCTGAGGGAGAGATCTAGGGCCCTCACCTTCAGGACGTACTGTCCAATAAGGGTACAGTTTCTGGTAAAAGCTTGTGTCATGTGAAAGGAGTCTGCTTTTATTGTGGCAAGAAGGGACATTTTGTGTAAATTTGTCCGTACTTGCAGCATCAAGGTGTAAACAAAAAGAAAAAACCTTTTAATCCTCAAATTACTATTGGAGGTGTGGATGGGGAGCAAGAAAACCTACATTTGTCTTTTACTGATAGTACCCGTTTTCTCCTGACTGCCGAGGTGGCGCTAGAGTCCAAAACTGTGAAAATCAAAGCATTTATCGACAGTGGGGCAGGAGTTAACTTGATTGATGGAGAGTTTGTACGCATTCATGGGTTGACTACTAATGCATTAGAGAAAAGTATTTCTGTCTTTGCAATTGACTCAGCACCTCTCACCCAAAAATGTCTGTCGCAGGTAGTGAATGACATTCATTCATGAGTGGGTGATTTGCATCAGGAATCTATCTCCTGTTATGTATTGGAGGGTCTGCCTGCTCCGTTGTTGTAGGGCTTACCATGGTTAAGCGAACATAACCCTAACATCGACTGGCAAGCGAGATAGATTCTCGATTGGAGTGATTTTTGCATGGACAACTGTCTTAATGCATCATTCTCTATGGTGACCACTAAAACTGTACCCTCGTTCATTTCAGAATTTTCGGATGTTTTCTCTGAGAGTGGTAATCAGGAGTTGCCTCCGCACCGGGAGTATGACTGTCTCGTCAATCTTATTCCCGGAGCTAAATTGCCCAAATCTCGGTTGTATAATCTTTCGGAACCCGAAAGAAAGGCCATGCGAGAGTATATTACCGAGAGTTTGGCAAAGGGACATATTAGACCATCCAAGAAAAAAGATGGTACCCTGAGACCATGCCTGGACTTCCGTGAGCTCAATTGTATTACCGTCCGTGATCCTTACCCCCTTCCTTTGATTCCGGATTTGTTTAGTCAGATTGTCGGTGCCAAGGTGTTCTCTAAATTGGATCTGAGGGGGGCATATAATCTGGTAAGGATCAAGGAGGGGGATGAGTGGAAGACTGCATTTAATACCCCTGAGGGTCATTTTGAAAACCTGGTCATGCCCTTTGTGTTAACCAATGCTCCTGCGGCTTTTCAACACTTTGTCAATGACATCTTTCATCATCTGGTGGGGAGGTTTGTCGTTGTATACCTTGATGACATACTAATTTATTCGCCTGATATAGAGACTCATCAGGATCATGTGAGACAGGTGTTACAGATCCTAAGAGAGAATAAGTTGTATGCTAAGATGGAAAAGTGTGTATTTGCTGTACAGGAAGTGCAATTTCTGGGTTACCTGCTCTCATCCTCAGGTTTTCGTATGGATCCCGAGAAGGTCCGTGCCGTGTTGGACTGGGATCGACCCGAAAATCTGAAAGCGCTTATGCAGTTTTTGGGGTTTACCAACTACTACCGTAAATTTATCTTGAACTATTCATCGGTGGTTAAACCTTTAACAGACATGACTAGGAAGGGTGCGGATATTTCTGTCTGGTCTGATGCGGCATTACAGGCCTTTTCTGCTGTGAAAGAATGTTTTGCTTCGGCCCCTATTCTGATGCAACCGGACGTGACTCAGCCATTTATTGTTGAGGTTGACGCGTCCGAGGTAGGGGTAGGAGCAATCTTGTCGCAAGGTCCTTCACCTAGTAAATGGCGCCCATGTGCATTTTGCATTTTGCATTTTGCATAGGGAATTGCTGGCCATTAAGTTGGCGTTCGAGGAATGGCGGCATTGGTTGGAAGGAGCAATTCACCCTATTACAGTAATTACGGATCACAAGAATCTGGCCTACCTGGAGTCGGTTAAGTGACTGAACCCAAGGCAGGCCAGATGGTCATTGTTTTTCACCAGATTTAACTTCATCGTCACTTACCGCGCTGGGGTTAAGAAAGTCAAGGCGGATGCTTTGTCGCATAGCTTTCCTGGGGGGGGGGGAATCTAATGACCCTAGTCCCATTTTATTTGAAGGGGTAGTCATATCCGCTCTTTATCCTGATCTTGAGGCCAGGGTGTTGGAGGCAAAGGAGGATGCTCCGGACTCTTGTCCTCCGGGGAAGTTGTTTGTTCCCTCCGAATTACGTCACAAGGTGTTTGAGGAACATCACTGTACGGTGCTTGCTGGGCACCCTGGGAGCAGATCGACTGTCGATCTCATCTCTCGCAGATTTTGGTGGCCGGGGTTGCGTAAGTGTGTTGAGGATTATGTGTCAGCCTGTGGTACCTGTGCACGTGCTAAGGTGACACATACTCGGCCTTCCGGATCTCTGCTTCCATTGCCCATCCCGTCCAGACCTTGGACCCATTTGTCCATGGATTTTATCACAGATTTACCAAATTCTTCGGGAAAAACTGTCATTCTGGTGGTTGTAGATCATTTTAGTAAAATGGCACACTTTATTGCATTACCTAGTCTACCCAATGCTAAAACTCTTGCAAAGGTGTTTGTCGACAACATCGTGAAACTACATGGCATTCCCTCTGATGTGGTGTCCGATAGAGGGACTCAGTTTGTTTCCAGATTCTGGAAAGCGTTCTGTACTCGTCTGGGTCTACAATTGTCCTTCTCTTCGGCTTTTCATCCTCAGTCGAACGGACAGACGGAGCGCACTAATCAGAATCTGGAGACTTACTTGAGATGTTTTGTTTCAGAGAATCAGGAAGAATGGTCTTCATTTTTGTCGATAGCTGAGTTTGCTATAAATAACCGTAGACAGGAATCCACTGATAAGTTGCAGTTTTTTGGGGCATATGGGTTCCATCCACAGTTTGGTACATTTTCTGGTGCTCAAAATTCCGGCATTTCTGCGGAGGAACGATTTTCCTCTTCTTTGTCTTCTATTTGGCGGAAAATCCAAAATAACCTGAAAAAGATGGGCAACAGGTATAAGCGTGCAGCTGACAGGAGGTATGAGTGGTCCGGACCTGAGAGTGGGTGATTCTGTGTGGTTGTCTACAAGAAACATTAAACTTAAGGTACCTTCTTGGAAGTTGGGCCCAAGATTTATTGGTCCATATAAGATTACTGCCATTGTTAACCCTGTAGCCTTCTGTCTTGAACTTCCTCAGGCATTGAAAATCCATAACGTATTTCATAAATCATTGCTAAAGAAATGTGTCGAACCTGTTGAGCCGTCCTCTTTACCTCCCGCTCATGTCATAGTGGACGGCAATTTAGAATTTCAGATCAGCAGGATTGTGGACTCCTAAGTTCTCCAGAGATCCCTCCAGTATCTCGTTCATTGGAGAGGGTACGGACCAGAGGAGAGGATGTAGGTTCCGGCGACCGATGTTAATGCTAGTCGTCTGGTGAGAGCATTCCACAGAGCTCATCCTGATAAGGTCGGTCCTGGGTGCCCGGAGGTCACCCGTAGAAGGGGGGGTACTGTCACATCTGTGACAGGTCCCAGAAGGTCTGAAAGATTATCTATGCATTGGTGATCTGACAGCCTCTTTTGGTTTAGCTTTGTCTGTGTGTTGCTGGTGTGTTCACGCCTCCTGTTCGGGTGTGGATCATGTGACCTCTACCACACCCTGTTTGGTCTGACTTTTCCAATCACTCCTTGCTTGGGATAGCTTCATTTGGTCTTGGAAGAGCTGGAGTGTGGTTCGTGTTGAAGTCCTGTTCATCCCTTCATCCTCTGAAGTTAAGTGTTCCGCTTGTCGTGTTTTGTATCCCCCCCCCCCCCCGGTTGTTTGCTAGGCCTCAGTGAGACGCTGATTCCTTCACCAGGGAGGGAACAGGTGGTCTCTGCCCTGTCATTATCTTTGGGGCATATGAGGGTCACCAGGGTTTTCTAGGTTACCGTGTATGGGTATCTCTACCATCGAGAGGTGCCCATACGGATGGGAGTTAGGGCCAAGAGCAGGGTTTTATGGGTGGTGGCCCTTTTCCTTCCCTGGCGGTGAGGCCTAGTGTCTTTCCCCTTCCTTCTTGATTGTCTTTTGGTGTTCTCCCCTACTACATCCGTGACATCACTACGGGGTGAGCCTATTAAACAACACGTTCTCGGGGGTCACCTGGGGCTGCAGAAAACTCAGGATTGTATTCTACAGTGGTTTCACATGCCCAGCATATTAAAAAAAGTGGAAGAGTTTTGTAAGTCTTGCCCAACCTGCCAGATAACTAGCCCCCAGACAAATTTCCGTAGTCCCCTAGTACCTCTCTCGATTATCGAAGTACCGTTTGACTAAATAGCTATGGACCTTATAGGCCCAGTACCAAAGTCCGCCAGAGGGCATCAACACATCTTAGTAATTTTAGACTACGCCACTCGGTACCCTGAGGCGGTGCGAGTGCGAAATACCTCATCCAAGCTCATAGCTTTGGAGTTAATGGAGATGTTTTCCCAAGTAGGACTACCTAAAGAGGTTCTTACCAACCAAGTGACCCCTTTTATGTCCAGGGTGATGAGGGAACTCTGTAAGTTGCTGCACATAAAACAACTACGGATGTCCGCTTACCATCCCGCAAACGGACGGTCTGCTAGGACGGTTTAACCAAACATTAAAAATTATGTTGAAAATGGCAGTGTCTAAAGATGGGAAGGACTGGGACCTCATGTTTGCAGTGCGAGAGGTACCTCGTGGTCTCTTGGACGTGGCCAAAGAGGTGTGGGAACAACAACCCGGGTGATTGGGTTTTGGTTCTGGTGCTGACCGTGGACAGTAAGTTCCTGGCTAGGTGGCAGGGGCCTTTCGAGGTACTCGAGAAAATTGGAGATGTAAACTACAAGGTACACCAGCCAGGGTGGCGAAAGCCAGAGCAGGTTTACCATGCGAATTTACTCAAACCGTGGAAATATAGGGAAACCTGTACAGAAGACAGCCCGTGGCTGGGTTTTCTAGGAGAAGAGGTACCGGCCCCTCTGTCTGATGCAAGAGAGGGGGCTGCCACAGTAAAAATTGCTGACAGCCTCTCCTCTAAACAGACTCAGGAGGCCAGGGAGTTCGTTAGTCAGAACAAGGATGTGTTCTCGGACCTCCTTGGACACACTTCCATAATCCAGCAAGACATTGTCACTGAGCCTCAGGCAAAAGTCCAAATAAAACCATATTGGGTACCCAAGGCTCGGCGAGAAGCCATATCGGAGCTAATGTTGCAGCTAGACATCATTGAGGAGTCAAAAGTGAGTGTGCAAATCCTTTGGTATTGATACCCAAGCCGGACAGGACGTTGCGGTTAGAGTTGAGCGGACACTTGGATGTTCAGGTTCGGCCATACCAGAAAAAAGTTTGAGTTTGGGACCCGAACTTGACCTGAACTTGACCCCGAACTTCATTGAAGTCAATGGGGACCCGAACTTTTGTGCACTAAAATGGCTGTAAAAATGTCATGGAACGGGCTAGAGGGCTGCAAATGGCATCAAAATGTGGTTAAGAGCATGGCAAGTGCTCTGCAAACAAATGTGGATAGGGAAATGACTTTAAATAACATAAAATACGTATAAATTAAAAATAATAATCTTGATCTAGGAGGACGAGGTCCATATGGAGTAGGAGGTTGAGGAGGCGGTGGATGTGGCGGTGTATGTGGAAGTGGAGGAGGAGGAAGTAGCCTACACTGCTTTTTGCTTTTAAATTTATTTTTATTTTTTTAAATCAGGGTACACCCCAAAACATTTGGAAATATAACCTGTGATAACCCCCTCCAGTCGTGCTAAACACATGTTCAGACAATACACTGGCTGCAGGGCAGGCCAGCACCTCCAAAGGGTAAAGGGCAAGCTCAGGCCATGTGCCCAATTTGGAGACCCAGAAGTTGCAGGGGCTGACCCCTGTCAGTCAGTTCTTGTAGGCGTGTGCACACTTACTGTGTTGCACGTCCCCGTGATGTTCGCGATCCAATTTGATATCTGCTTTATCAACTTTCGATGTTCTTTTATGCGCCTACCATGGTGATCACGGTTGGTGGGGAATCAGGGTTCCACGCCGGAGAGGGAGCGTGAGAAGAGAGACCACATCCAAGGGAGGATTAATTTTTTCAAATTTAAAATTATAGAGCTGAATTATGGGACAAATTATTAAAGTGTAAAAGTGGGACAATTTTTTAAAGTTTAAGCATTGAATGAAAGGATGTGGCACGCATTAATTAATGAATAATTTATTAAATTCTATTCCCTGTGAACTATGCAGAGCAGGGGTTTCTATCCGGCAAAATTTGAAAAATGTCACCTGACAATGTAATTGACGATTTTTTAAAATGTATGTTCCTGTCACCTATGTAGAGGTGCCCCAGTGACATCCACCATCCATTTCGATATCTTCTCTATCAACTTTCGATGTTCTTTTCTGAGCCTACCATGTTGATCATGGTTATCGGCGAATCAGGGTTCCACGCCGGAGAGGGAACGTGAGAAAAAGAGACCAAATTTAAAAGAGATACATTTATTTAAAAAAAATTGGGATCGAGCGGAAATGTGGGAAAAGCTATTGAGGCGCAAATGTGGGACAAATTACAGAAGCCCAAATGTGGGCCAAAAGAGTAAAGTGGAAATGTGGGAAAAGCTATGGAGGCGCAAATGTGGGACAAATTACAGAAGCCCAAATTTGGGCCAAAAGAGTAAAGTGGAAATGTGGGAAAAGCTAGTGAGGCGCAAATGTGGGACAAATTACAGAAGCCCAAATGTGGGCCAAAAGAGTAAAGCGGAAATGTGGGAAAAGTTATTGAGGCGGAAATGTGGGACAAATTATTGAAGCGCAAATGTGGTACAACTTGTTAAAGTTTAAGCATTGAATCAAAGGAGGTGGCACACATCAATTATAGAAGCATTTCAGAAATTTTATTCCCTGTCACCTATGCGGAGCAGAGGTTTATTCCCATCTGAAATTGTATAATGTCAACCCAAGAATGTAACAGAAAAATTACAGAAATTTATTAACCTGTCTACTTGGTAGAGTAGGGGTATATGACAGAAAAAAATTGTTTATTGTCACCCTAAAATGTAAAATAAAATTATTGAAATGTATTAAGCTGTCAACTAGGTAGAGGAGGGGTATATTACACCCAAAAATTTGTACATTTTAACCCAAAAATGTAACAGACAATTTTTTTTATTTTTTTTACCCGTCTACTAGGTATAGCAGTGTTACATCACACCCAAAAATTGGTGAATTTCACCGGAAAATGTAACTGACAATTTTTTTATTTTTTTTTAACCTGTCTACTAGCTATAGCAGTGGTACTTCATACCCAAAAATTGTTGAATTTCAACTGAAAATGTAACTGACAAATTTTTTTTTTTTTTTTTTACCTGTCTACTAGGTATAGCAGTGGTACATCACACCCAAAAATTGGTGAATTTCACCAGAAAATGCAACTGACAATTTTTTTTTTAACCTGTCTACTAGGTATAGCAGTGGTTGACTGTTACAAAATAATAATCACAATAAGGACTATCCCTTGCTAAGCTACAGATGCAACAGGTTGGCACCGGGTATAAGTCAGAAAATCCTCCTTCAAAATACACCCCCTATCACTTACTGCAGGGTTGTTATCTCTGCCAAAAAGGATATAGCTTGCAAGGTACTGCGTCCCTATCAGCTGTTGGGCATCCACCACTACTGTATTTGTGATGTGATGCACCTACATGCACTAGTGTGATGCACTAGGGAGACAAAAGCTACGTATGGGGAGAGGAAAGGGAAGATATGCTGTATACAGTGTTCTATCTGAGTGTTAGTGACTTGCACTCACACTGTGTAAGCTAAAACTTCACCCCTAAATCATCCTATTTACTACCCCTAGCAATGTCACCCTAATAGAAACTATGTGCCCGCGACACCTAGCAGCTTAAATTTGTATGTGCCTAAATATCGCCCATTTAGCGCTCAACGCGTTTCTTTGTATTAAATCATCAGGAGCTCAGGGCATAGGCAGACAATTTCTAATCATAGGCAGACAATACAGACAAACAAACAAACAACGTTGCCCGTCTCACATATGGAGGCGGCAGCGTCGGCGCTAGGATGGCCGTGACGTGGGCGCCGAGAACAACTGATTAAATCACCTAGACCACTCCTACAGAGGGCGGAAGCGATCCCCAGGACGGCCAATAGCGGAGCTGAACATGCGGTTACCACAGTAAACCGCCGCCCCCCCTATCTGCCGCCCACTTCAGGGACAATCCGTTGTTAGTGTCAAAACACTAGGATTTGAGCAGGAATAATTCAGCGGTTTATGAAGCAGCAAGTAGGTATATGTGTACTGTGAACAAACTCACTTTACAAATGAGCATGAGTGAGGCACATGAATCCATGTCATGAGCCCATTAGTATATGCAGATTCCATATTGAAATACTGAAGCCAAAACACCCACATCCGAGGCCCAAAATACAATAGTGGGGATACCCAGATGTCAGGAATATATATACAGAGGACCCATACTGAGATTGATTGGTATTAGACAGGCTAGTTGATATTTCATAGGGGTGATGGACTATCAGAAATTACATGGGATCCATAATGATGAATACTGTGGCCCCATATTGTTAATCCAACACAGTAAGTCTGATAGAACCGTATTAAATAAAACAAGCAAAAAAGATATATTCATTTAGACCTTCAGGACGCACCATCCGTAACCTGAAGGTCCATTTGTCTCCCTAGTGCCCGGTCTTTATCTGTAGGTGCATCACATCACAAATACAGTAGTGGTAGATGCCCAACAGCTGATAGGGATGCAGTACCTTGCAAGCTATATCCTTTTTGGCAGAGATAATCCCTCCTCACACCCCGCAGTAAGTGATAGGGGGTGTATTTTGAAGGAGGGTTTTCTGACTTATACCCGGTGCCAACCTGTTGCATCTATAGCTTAGCAAGGGATAGTCCTTATTGTGATTATTATTTTGTAACAGTGATTCACTCTCGTTCTAATATTTTAATGTGAAGTAATAAAGTTTAATATTTTAATATACACACATACAAACGTTCCATTTATCAGTGAAAGTGTTTAGAGGTGAACGTAATCCAATTATATCTCAATCAGTGAATTGTAGGTATAGCAGTGTTACTTCACACCCAAAAATTTGTGAATTTCAACTGAAAATGTAACTGACAATTTTTTTTTATTTTTTTACCTGTCTACTAGGTATAGCAGTGGTACATCACACCCAAAAATTTGTGAATTTCACCAGAAAATGTAACTGGCAATTTTTTATTTTTTTAACCTGTCTACTAGGTATAGCAGTGGTACTTCACACCCAAAAATTCGTGAATTTCAACTGAAATGTAACTGACAAATTTTTATTTTTTTTAACCTGTCAACTAGGTGTAGCAGTCATCACACCCAAAAATTGGTGAATTTCACCAGAAAATGTAACTGACAATTATATTTTTTTTAACCTGTCTACTAGGTATAGCAGTGGTACTTCAGACCCAAAAATTGTTGAATTTCAACTGAAAATGTAACTGTCAATTATTTTTTTTTACCTGTCTACTAGGTATAGCAGTGGTAAATCACACCCAAAAATTGGTTAATTTCACCAGAAAATGTAACTGACAATTTTTTATTTTTTTAAACCTGTCTACTAGGTATAGCAGTGGTACTTCACACCCAAAAATTGGTGAATTTCACCAGAAAATGTAACTGACAATTTTTTAAATAATTTTTTCGGTCTACTAGGTATACAGTGGAGGAAATAATTATTTGACCCCTCACTGATTTTGTAAGTTTGTCCAATGACAAAGAAATGAAAAGTCTCAGAACAGTATCATTTCAATGGTAGGTTTATTGTAACAGTGGCAGATAGCACATCAAAAGGAAAATCGAAAAAATAACTTTAAATAAAAGATAGCAACTGATTTGCATTTCATTGAGTGAAATAAGTATTTGAACCCTCTAACAAAAAAAGACTTAATACTTGGTGGAAAAACCCTTGTTTGCAAGCACAGAGGTCAAACGTTTCTTGTAATTGATGACCAAGTTTGCGCACATTTTAGGAGGAATGTTGGTCCACTCCTCTTTGCAGATCATCTCTAAATCCCTAAGGTTTCGAGGCTGTCTCTGTGCAACTCTGAGCTTGAGCTCCCTCCATAGGTTTTCGATTGGATTAAGGTCCGGAGACTGACTAGGCCACTCCATGACCTTAATGTGCTTCTTCTTGAGCCACTCCTTTGTTGCCTTTGCTGTATGTTTTGGGTCATTGTCGTGCTGGAACACCCATCCACGACCCATTTTCAGTTTCCTGGCAGAGGGAAGGAGGTTGTCGCTCAGGATTTCACGATACATGGCTCCGTCCATTTTCCCGTTAATGCGAATAAGTTGTCCTGTGCCCTTAGCAGAAAAACACCCCCAAAGCAAAATGTTTACACCCCCATGCTTGACGGTGGGGACGGTGTTTTGGGGGTCATAGGCAGCATTTTTCTTCCTCCAAACACAGCGAGTTGAGTTAATGCCAAAGAGCTCTATTTTGGTCTCATCAGACCACAGCACCTTCTCCCAGTCACTCTCTGAATCATTCAGGTGTTCATTGGCAAACTTCAGACGGGCCTGCACATGTGCCTTCCTGAGCAGGGGGACCTTGCGAGCCCTGCAGGATTTTAATCCATTGCGGTGTAATGTGTTTCCAATGGTTTTCTTGGTGACTGTGGTCCCTGCTAATTTGAGGTCATTAACTAACTCCTCCTGTGTAGTTCTTGGATGCTTTTTCACCTTTCTCAGAACCATTGACACCCCACGAGGTGAGATCTTGCGTGGAGCCCCAGAGCGAGGTCGATTGATGGTCATTTTGTGCTCCTTCCATTTTCGAACAATCGCACCAACAGTTGTCACCTTCTCTCCCAGCTTCTTGCTAATGGTTTTGTAGCCCATTCCAGCCTTGTGCAGGTCTACAATTTTGTCTCTGACATCCTTGGACAGCTCTTTGGTCTTTCCCATGTTGGAGAGTTTGGAGTCTGCTTGATTGATTGATTCTGTGGACAGGTGTCTTTTATACAGGTGACTAGTTAAGACAGGTGTCCTTAATGAGGGTGACTAATTGAGTAGAAGTGTCTAACCACTCTGTGGGAGCCAGAACTCTTAATGGTTAATAGGGGTTCAAATACTTATTTCACTCAATGAAATGCAAATCAGTTGCTATCTTTTATTTAAAGTTATTTTTTCGATTTTCCTTTTGATGTGCTATCTGCCACTGTTACAATAAACCTACCATTGAAATGATACTGTTCTGAGACTTTTCATTTCTTTGTCATTGGACAAACTTACAAAATCAGTGAGGGGTCAAATAATTATTTCCTCCACTGTAGCAGTGGTACATCACACCCAAAAATTGGTGAATTTCACCCGAAAATTTAACTGACAAAGTAGTGAAATGACATAAAATAAAATATGTACAAAAAAAAATAATTTGATTTATGAGGTGGAGTTCCATATGGAGTAGGAGTTTGAGGAGGCGGTGGACGTAGCGGTGTAGGTGGAAGCGGTGGTGGAGAAGGACGAGGTAGCCAACACAGGTTTTTGGTTTTAATTTTATTTTTTAAAATTAGGGTACACTCCAAAAGAGTGTGAAATATCCAAAATACAAGAATGAGCAATTGCGCTGCAGTATAACAATGGCTGGTTAGTGCCGGTATACATGTCTATTCTGCACAAGGTACGGACAAGTCCTGTGGGATCCATGCCTGGTTCATTTTAATGAATGTGAGCTTGTCCACATTGGCTGTGGACACGCGGCTGCGCTTGTCTGTAATGACGCCCCCTGCCGTGCTAAACACACGTTCAGATAATACACTGGCTGCAGGGCAGGCCAGCACCTCCAACGCGTAAAGGGCAAGCTCAGGCCATGTGCCCAATTTGGAGACCCAGAAGTTGAAGGGGGCAGACCCGTCATTCCGTACGTGTAGGCGTGTGCACACATACTGTTCCACCATGTTGGTGAAATGCTGCCTCCTGCTAAGACGTTCCATATCAGCTGGTGGTGCTGGTTGTTGTGGCATGCTGACAAAGCTTTTCCACATTTCAGCCATGTTAACCCTGCCTTCTGAGGTGCTGGCGGTGCCCCAGCTGCGTTGGCGACCTCTTCCTCGTCCTCTGCCTTCGGCTTGTGCTTTTACTGTGCCCCCAATGTCAGGTGGGAATGCCACCTGCAGCGCGTCTACCAGCGTGCGCTTGTACTCGCGCATCTTCTGATCACGCTCCAGTGACGGAATTAAGGACGGTACGTTGTCCTTGTAACAGATCCAGTAGCGTGACCACCCAGTAATCAGCACAAGTTAGAATGTGGGCAACTCAGCGGTCGTTGCGGAGACACTGCAGAATGTAATCGCTCATGTGTGCCAGGCTGCCCAGAGGCAACGAAAAGCTTTCCTCTGTGGGAGGTGTATCGTCTGTGTCCTCTGTATCCCCCCAGCCACGCACCAGTGATGGCCATGAGCTGGTCTGGGTGCCACCCTGCTGTGAACATGGTTCCTCCTCCTCCATCTCCTCATCCTCCACCTCGTCATCCTCCAGAACTGTGCCCTGGCTGGACAATTGTGTACCTGGTGTTTGTGGGTGCAGAAACCCACCCTCTGAGCCACTTGGGAATGACTGGCCGGAAACCCTACGAAATGATCCCTCTTCCTCTTCCTCCTCCTGTGCCACATCCTCTTCCATCATCGCCAGCAGCGTTTTTTCAAGGAGGCATAGAAGTGGGATAGTTACGCTGAGAATGGCGTTATCGGCACTGGCCATGTTGGTGGAGTACTCGAAAGCGCAACAAGGAACACAGGTCTCGCATGGAGGCCCAGTCATTGGTGGTGAAGTGGTGCTGTTCCGCCGAGCGAATCACCCGTGCGTGCTGCAGCTGAAACTCCACTACCGCCTGCTGCTGCTCGCACAGTCTGGCTAGCATGTGCAAGGTGGAGTTCCACCTTGTGGGCACGTCACATATGAGGCGGTGAGCGGGAAGGCTGAAGTTTGTTTTTTTTGAACAATAAATTTTTATTGAATTTTGTGAAATGTACAAATACAAATAGTACATGCAATTTTAGGTTACTTGTATGACGCATACAGATTAGGTATACAGTAGAGTTATCAAAAATAGTGTGGTTGATATATGTCAGTTGATTACATAAAATATAATAGTTTTTGTTAATGAAAGCATCAAGTACTAATATTCAAGATTGGTGGGATATTACAACGGGAATCATTAAGCCATATTTCCCATTTAGTTTGAAAGGAGGCTTTGTTGTTTCTGGAAGATGCCCAAAGACCTTCAAAAAGACAGTTAATATCAAGATCTCTGAGAATCCTCTTAATATTAGGAACATTGTTGTTTTTCCAAGATATGGCAATTTTAGAGCGAATAATTATAATGATATGCATTATGACAGATCTAAGTGTAGTTGGGTAGTCATTAATACCAATAGACAAAAGAGCCAGTCTGGGAGAAAGAGCTATGTGATTGGAGCATAAACCAGAGATGAGGTCAAACGCTTTTTCCCAAAGACTGTAGATTGGGGGGCAGTCCCACCACATGTGTATGAAAGTGACGATAAAAAGAATTCCACTCCTCATCCGTATGAATTCCCTTCAAGTGGATAGAATGTCCTGATCAAGTTGACATAATCTTTTCGCATCAAGATCTATTAGAAGCCCCATAAATTGAAAGGAGCTCCTAGTACAGATCTCCTCCCATTTATCTGCAAATTCCTCATCCAAAATGGGAAAAGAGGGGAACACCTGAATGCGTAACCCTCTGGGGACAATCTTCCGCTGTACATAGTTATCTAAGAAAGCCTTATTCCACCAGATTTTTGTTCTCCGGTGGAGTTGTGTTTTCAATGTGCCCTGAAGCTCGCTCACATTTCTCCGAGTGCCACCACCATCTGATGAATTAACCTCACTGAATACTTGTGCAAGACGAGTTGGCCAGTTACGTTCTCTTGCCTTAAAATCCATAGGGTCCGCGACCAAAGAATCTGTGAAAAACCACAGCGACCAGAATAATTAGAATACAACAGTCACAGAATACACACAGATTTGCGTTCACATTTAGGGAATTCTTGCAGATGAGGAGTGGAATTCTTTTCATCGTGAGTTAGAGCTCCAATTAGATATATGGGAAAAAGAAATTCAAGATATGAAGACAAAGAAATTTGAGAGAGATTCAATTGACGTACAATCCAATAAGGTATATCGATGTAGACGCACAAAACAAACACATACTCTGTCTCGCACGTCTTCGATATCCTCAGTATCAACAATCAGTGATATGGAAAATCATGCCCTAGGAGGCGTGACTACACGATGAAGAGGGAAAAACAAAAGAAAATGGGATAACAGAGGACAGCCTAATAAAAGAAGACAAGATGACCGAACTGGAGGAATACGAAATGTTGACAATTTGAAGGTAATTAACCTATCCAACCATTGTTTGTCCGATACAGATACTTCAGTATTACAGAAGGGTTTAACATTTTCGCCTTATGCACCTCTTGATGTGTTCACAGAGGTGAAAGATCTTCACCTCTTTGGACGCCTGTTGATATTCAAAAAATGGTTTTATAGACCTGAGGACGACAACGTTTTTAACACATCGGCAGAAAGGGAAGCCGTGGAAATTCTGGAGAGTCTTCTGCAGGAACAATCAGTCGAGTCATCAGGTGAGATCCCTATGTGTTTAAGGAAACGGTCCGAAAGGTTCCCGTCTCTAACTATGTGCCCGGCTGTTGATCTCTTTGTGAGGTCGGTGGCCAATGAACTCTATAGATTACCGCGCAACAATTATTGCGATAACTTAACACAAGATCAACGCTTATCTCTAAAAAAAGAAGTTGTTTTTAAACCGGCTGACAAAGGCGGAAATGTAGTCGTTTGGCCTTGCAAAATGTATGAGGTGGAAGCTTATCGCCAGTTGAGAAACGCAGCTTGTTATAAGAAACCTACGTTTAATCCCCTATTATCCTACAGTACACATCTACGAGACCTTCTAGAGAAATCGGTCAAAGAAGGCATTATCTCGAAAAAAACTGCACGAGGCACTTATTGTGGATAATCCGGTAATACCGACCTTATATCTTCTACCCAAAGTCCACAAAAACGTGGAAAAACCACCAGGTAGGCCCATAATATCAGGATGTGGGGGGCCTTTTGAAAATGTATGCAAGTTTCTGGATTACAAATTAAAACCACTAGTTGAATGCCTACCGTCATATACTCGGGACACAGCAGACTTACTTCAAAAAATAGATGGGATCCACATAGACTCTGGCATGCTCCTAGTGACGTGCGATGTGGAGTCTTTATATACTAGCATCAAACACGAGGACGGGATGAAAGCTGCATCGTATTTTCTATCCATGAGTGATAACGATGGAGCTATGGTTAAATATTTCACGGAACTCCTGTATTTTGTGTTGACGCACAACTTTTTCACATTTATTGGCTCCTTCTACCTGCAGCCCCAGGGGACGGCTATGGGGGACGGCCTTTGCGCCTTCGTATGCCAACCTCTTCCTGGGGCTGTGGGAGAGGGAGCTATTCATGTCAGATCACGGTACGTCGATGGACCGGGTCATTTTCTGGGCCCGGTACATCGACGATATCTTCTTGATCTGGCATGGTTCTGCTGTTGAATTACAGGGGTTCATGGATAGTTTGAATATTAACAACTATAATATTCATTTAACCTACAATTTCAATCCCAAAATGGTGGATTTTCTGGATGTTAAGATCAAGACTGATGACATGGGCTATTTACAGACGGATGTGTATAGAAAGGAGACATCTGCTAATACCTTACTGCATGCGTCCTCATCACATCCAATCCAAACTATCAGAGGAATTCCAACTGGTCAATTTATTAGGATAAGGAGGATATGTTCTAGTAATGATGCTTTAAAAAACAGGCAGATATTTAGAAAAATTGCTTCCTCGAACAGGGATACAGTAAAAGATCTATCAAAAAAGCTTATAATAGAGCAAGAAATATACCACGAGAGAATTTAGTGAACCCTAAGGTGAGACATCAATCTGCTGAAACAGTGAGGTACATTACCAACTATCATTCCCAGTGGGAAGATATGTACCAGTTATTAAAAAGGTTCTGGCCAATCTTGAGGACTGATTCGGTCCTGGCGCAATATTTGCCCCCTCATCCATCATTGGTAGCCAGGCGCTCGAGAAACTTGCGTGACCATCTAAACTTGCGTGACCATCTAGTCCAATCCTATTATACACCTGCAGATATTGGAGGAATTTTTGGTTCCAGAGCACCGAAATGGGGCTGCTCCCCATGTGGCAGATGCGTAGCGTGTCCAAATATAGAGAAGGCAACGGACTTTAGTAACTCAACTCAGACTAAAATGTATCAAATTAGACACAGCATTACCTGCACTACCATAATACGTGTATTATGCAACTTGCCCATGTCCAAAAATTTATGTTGGCCTCACCACCAGGGAATAAAAAATCAGAGTGAGGGAACATATACAAGACATAGTGAAAGCCAAAGATGTTGTCGAGTTAGTCAATTTGAAACCCATTCCTAAGCACTTTAAGAAATTCCATCAAGGAAATCCGTCTCTCTTGAAAATACGTGGTATTGACCACGTGAATGTGGGAATGAGAGGTGGAAATGTTATGAAGATGCTTGCTCAGCGTGAGACAAGGTGGATTTGGACCTTGGATACGATACAACCAAGTGGCCTCAATGATGTCTGTGGTTTCGCTCCTTTTCTCTGAGTGCCACGCCACTTTTTTAAATTATAATTATTTTTTTATGCTTTTAGGTTAGTATTATCTTATTTGTCTCTTATTTTACTTATTGTGCTCATCTTTGTTTATGTGTTTTTACTTAATAATTTCTTTTTTACTCTTTATATACCTATGTTATGTTTTAAGCCTATAAAATTTATGTGGATACCTATTTACTGTGTGTTTGCCTAATATCGAGTGACCCCCTATCCAAACTTTATATCTTTATATACCTAGCTCACTCTTTTCCATCACATATATGTGTTGCTACTTCCATCTCTGATGATCCCTGGCGAAATTCTGGAAAAATATATATATTGAATGCCCTCCATTCTGATTAATCTGAATTGCTGTTATCAACGTGTGGATATGTGTGTCAATGAGTATGACTACCCAGCTGTCCGTATATGAGATACATCTTACAGTATTTTCTGTACTATCAATTATACTACATGTATACATATGTTGTTCCACATTTGTGTATATATTTATATATATATTTTCTATTTATCTTTAGGCTTACATTTATAATTATATCTATATTTATTTTTATAAAAAAATATTTTGTTTTCACTATTTGTATGTAAATGTACTTTTTTTTGCACGTTCACTTAAATATTATGTATTATATTATTTTCACTTATTAGGAATGATTGTGAAGGGAATCATGTTTTAATGCATCGTTTTTTGGGATAACATGCACAAACCTGTTGCATGGGTAAGGGAGTTATGAATCTTTCTCATTGCTCTTTATCATTTACTGGATGTATCCAATAGTATAATGAATTGTATCCCCCTTTTTAGCACTTATTTGTATTCACATATTAATTGGTTAGATATTTATTTATTTATCATGTGGATCCTTTGATATACGTATACAGTGGTACATGGTCTATACCCTTAAATTTGTTACATTGTGGTACTTCAATTCTCCTGACTGGTTATTCTCTACTTTATTCTTTATCTTATTTCCTACCTTTTTCTTCCTTTGCTCTTTATCTACATTTTCAACGGTGGGAGAGACTATTCTATTATATTATTGCTATTTCACGGTTCAAGGACCTTCGTGATGCGGGTGATTTTCCTTGTACTATGGTTCGAGGACCTTCCTGGTGCATGAGGCGGCCGATCACGTGACTGGCCATCACGTGACGACCGCGTCATGAGGTGGAATTGCGTGTACTGCCGCCTGACTGGCAATCGAGCGGCCTGGCACGCCCCACCTTTTTCCCTCCAGTGATGTCATCATTGGCAGACGTAGCAGTCTGCGAATTCAATCTAGATTATACACAGGTGAGCTAGGCGCTTTAAATATAGACACATTACAGGTTGAGCCACATCCCCCAGAAGAAGGCATTCCAGCCGAAACACGCGTCGGGGTACGTGGCTCGCCTGAGTTTGGACTGTTTCTCATTATATGGGTATGTAATTTCATAGTGTGAGGCTACTCTTTGCTCTGTAAACCAATGTCTTTGTAATATAATTTAGTTACTCTTGGATTGGTTGCAGGGATCGATCTCTGTGATCTTTTGATTCTATCTATTTAGATACTGTTATTTAGGTGATCGATTCCTGTGTATATGTATCTGTATATGCATATGTACCCATACATGGCTCTATTCTTAGGGCACTGGCAGTAATCTAATTTGCCCTTAAGGTGATATGTACATACAGTACAGACCAAAAGTTTGGACTCACCTTCTCATTCAAAGAGTTTTCTTTATTTTCATGACTATGAAGGCATCAAAACTATGAATTAACACATGTGGAATTATATACATAACAAACAAGTGTGAAACAACTGAAAATATGTCATATTCTAGGTTCTTCAAAGTAGCCACCTTTTGCTTTGATTACTGCTTTGCACACTCTTGGCATTCTCTTGATGAGCTTCAAGAGGTAGTCCCCTGAAATGGTTTTCACTTCACAGGTGTGCCCTGTCAGGTTTAATAAGTGGGATTTCTTCCCTTATAAATGGGGTTGGGACCATCAGTGGCGTTGAGGAGAAGTCAGGTGGATACACAGCTGATAGTCCTACTGAATAGACTGTTAGAATTTGTATTATGGCAAGAAAAAAGCAGCTAAGTAAAGAAAAACGAGTGGCCATCATTACTTTAAGAAATGAAGGTCAGTCAGTCAGCCGAAAAATTGGGAAAACTTTGAAAGTAAGGGCTATTTGACCATGAAGGAGAGTGATGGGGTGCTGCGCCAGATGACCTGGCCTCCACAGTCACCGGACCTGAACCCAATCGAGATGGTTTGGGGTGAGCTGGACCGCAGAGTGAAGGCAAAAGGGCCAACAAGTGCTAAGCATCTCTGGGAACTCCTTCAAGACTGTTGGAAGACCATTTCAGGGGACTACCTCTTGAAGTTCATCAAGAGAATGCCAAGAGTGTGCAAAGCAGTAATCAAAGCAAAAGGTGGCTACTTTGAAGAACCTAGAATATGACATATTTTCAGTTGTTTCACACTTGTTTGTTATGTATATAATTCCACATGTGTTAATTCATAGTTTTGATGCCTTCATAGTCATGAAAATAAAGAAAACTCTTTGAATGAGAAGGTGTGTCCAAACTTTTGGTCTGTACTGTATATGTTCACGCATCTCTATGGGACCTGTTTTTGTATCTCTATTTTTATAATGGATGATAATATGCACATACGCACTTTTTTGTGATTGAGGCATTAGTCTTTTTTACAAGTGGATGGGACTTTTTGTTTTTCCAGCTGCTATACACGTGTATGTCCCAACTTGATGCACTGGCAGCCTTTTTTACGGAGATACATACGTGTACACCAGTAAAATTGTGGATACTTGTGATATAAAAAACTTTTACATGTGAAATAGGTCCTATGTGCGTGTATATATGTGTACAAGTCTGGAGATATGCATCTGCACTTTTTCTGGACATCTGTGAATTCTAGCTGAGTGTTAGCCTCACTGCCCTCTTTTTCTAATTGTAATCAATTATGTTATGTCCTCTCAGGTGTAGTCCACCCTTTTATCTAATGTTTTTTTATCACATCTAAATTAACATTTTTATGTATTGTCTAATAAAGTATATGTATATTTTGCTACTATACCCGTCTAGTCTCAGTTTATCCTTTGTTCGTGTATGCTTATGTACACTGAGTGGGTACGTCACTATAGGGTTTTTTCCATCACATAGGATCACTAAATGTGAACGCAAATCTGTGTGCATTCTGTGACTGTTGTATTCAAATTATTTACACAGTGTCCTGTTTCAAGTCCCCCTGGAGTAGAAATTCCCTAAAAGTGACCCCATCTAAGAAACTACACCCCTCAAGGTTTTTAAAACTGATCTTACAAGCTATGTTAACCCTCTTGTGCTCCACAAGAGTTATTGGCAAATGGAGATGAAATTTCAGAATTTCATTTTTTGCCCAAATTTTCCATTTTAACCCATTTTTTCCACTAACAAAGCAAGGGTTAACAGCCAAACAAGACTGTATCTTTATTGCCCTGACTCTGCCTTTTACAGAAACACCCCATATGTGGTCGTACACTACTGTACGGCCACATGGCGGGGCGTAGAGAGAAAAGAGCGTCGTGTGGTTTTTGGAGGGGTGATTTTTATGGACCGGTTTATTTACACCGTGTCCTGTTTCAACCCCCCTGATGCACCCCTGGAGTAGAAACTGCCTAAAAGTGACCCCATCTAAGAAACTACACCCCTCAAGGTATTTAAAACTGATCTTACAAGCTATGTTAACCCTTTAGGTGCTCCACAAGTGTTATTGGCAAATGGAGATAAAATTTCAGAATTTTATTTTTTTGCTAAATTTTATATTTTAACTTATTATTTCCACTAACAAAGCAAGGGTTAACAGCCAAACAAGACTGTATCTTTATTGCCCTGACTCTGCCGTTGGCGGTTTTGTTGGGGCTATTTTTAGGGTACATATGATTTTTGGTTGCTCTATATTACATTTGTGTGAGGTAAGGTTACCAAAAATTTTAATTCTGAAATTTCATCTCCATTTGCCATTAACTGTTGAGGAACACCTAAAGGGTTAATAAAGTTTGTAAAATCAGTTTTGAATACCTTGAGGGGTGTAGTTTCTTAGAAGGGGTTTCTTTTAGGGAGTTTCTACTCTAGGGGTGCATCAGGGGGGCTTCAAAAGGGACATGGTGTCAATAAAAAAGGTCATCAAAATCGGCCTTCCAGAAACCATGTCGGTCCTTTCCTTTTGAGCCAAGCCTTTTAGTGATACAGCAGTTTACGACCACAAATGTAGCGTTTCTGTAAACTGCAGTATCAGGGTAATAAATATTAAGTTTTGTTTGGTTGTTAACCCTCGCTTTGTTACCGGAAAAAACGGATTGAAATGGAAAAGTGCCAAAAATAGCTGTTTTGGCACCGTTTTTTTATATTTTTTTAAACAGTGTTAATCTGAAGGGTTAGGTCATGGGGTATTTTTATAGAGGAGGTTCTTACGGACGCGGCGATACCTAATAAGTCAACTTTTTTACAATTATTTAGGTTTTAGACTATATTATCCTTTTTCATACAAAAAAATTTTTTGTATCTCTAAAGTCTGAGTCATTTTTAAAAAAGTTTTTTAGCCGATTGTATTAAGTAGGGGCTCATTTTTTGTGGGATGAGGGGACAGTTTTAATGGCACTATTTTGGAGGCTATATAACTTTTTGATCGCTTAGTATTAAACTTTTTGCTATCTAAGGTGACAAAAAAAATTCTGCATAGATACGTTCATAGAGATATATGGCATCATTTATTTTTATTAAGGCTACGCCATGAGTGGGCAGCACGGTGGCTCACTGGTTGGCACTGGTGCCTTGCAGTGCTGGGGTCCTAGGTTCGAATCTGACCAATAACAACATCTGCATGGAGTTTGTATGTTCTCCCTGTGCTTGTGTGGGTTTCCTCCAGGTACTCCAGTTTCCTCCTACACTCCAAAGACATACTGATAGGGAACTTAGATTGTGAGCCCCATTAAGGACAGTTGGATGCTAATGTCTGTAAAGAGCTGCGGTATATAGCAGCGCTATATAAGTGCATAAAATAAATAAATAAATTAGGTCTGGACACCTTGGGAGACTTTTTGAAGAATATGGGTTTCTACTGTAAAATACCAGAAATGCATTTTCATTCAGACATAAGGTGCAGCAAATAATGACTGTTGGGCTCCACGTTTACCCCTATCTTATATACAGGGTGGCCCACGAAAAAGTAGCCCACCTCCAGCGATAGTATGACAAGATGAATGAGCAAGTGGATTGTTATTTTTTTAATTACCCACGAGTCACAAAAGATGCTGAAAGTGGTCCCTGTTCCGGTCTATGCATCTTTGGGCTCATCGGATTATGTTGGCCGATACTGCTTGCAGCTCTACAGCAGTGATGCTGCAGAAACAAAAATGTCCTGCTCTTTCCAACAAGATGGGACAACATGCCACACCTCACTGGCACGGATTCATGAACTGTTGATGTAGGAGCAAACTGTGAGCAAGGGGTTATGGCCACCACGTTCCTCAGACTTGTCCTCATGCAATTTTTATCTGTAGGGAAATTCAAAACAGAAAATGTCCGCTAACAATCCACATCCCTCGATGAACTGAAGGAAAATATCACAAACACTATCCGCAACATTACAAGTAGTATCAGCCGACATAATCCGAAGTGCCCAAAAATGCATAGATATGAATGGGGACCACTTTCTGCATCGTGTGGCATGTGGGTTATTAAAAAAAAACAAAGAGAGTAAAACTAACCCTAAAATGTTCTTCAATTATATAAATGTTAAAAAGTATAAATCTGAAGGTGTTGGCCCTTTAAAGAGTATTGAGGGGGGAGTCGCAGAGAGCGACGAGGAGAAAGCAAAGCTGTTAAATATATTTTCTCCAATGTATTCACTGAGGAAAATAAACTGTCAGATGACATGCAGAATGTAAAAATAAATTCCCCATTAAAAGTGTCCTGTCTGACCCAGGAAGAAGTACATCAGCGACTTAAAAAGATTAAAATAGACAAATCGCCAGGACCAGATTGGCATACACCCCCTTATCCTAAGGGAATTAAGTAATGTCATAGCCAGACCCTTATTTCTGATATTTGCGGACTCTATACTGACAGGGAATGTCCCACAGGATTGGCGCATGGCAAATGTGGTGCCAATATTCAAAAAGGGTCCAAAAACAGAGCCTGGAAACTATAGGCCGGTAAGTTTAACATCTGTTGTGGGTAAACTGTTTGAAGATTTTCTGAGAGATGCTATCTTAGAGCATCTTAACGGAAATAAGCAAATAACGCCATATCAGCATGGCTTCGTGAGGGATCTGTCATGCCAAACTAATTTAATCAGTTTCTATGAGGAGGTAAGTTCTAGACTTGACAGCAGCGAATTAATGGATGTCGTATATCTGGACTTCTCCAAAGCATTTGACACTGTACCACATAAAAGGTTAGTATATACATAGTAACATAGTAACATAGTACATAAGGCCGAAA